>NC_045550.1:6007086-6252086 GCF_009769535.1 Thamnophis elegans
AATAAGAAAATGTGTGTATATGGTAGAGCCGAGGTGGCGCAGTGGGTAGGGTGCAGTACTGCAGGCCACTTCAGCTGACTGTTATCTGCAGTTCAGCGGTTCTAATCTCACCGGCTCAAGGTTGACTCAGCCTTCCATCCTTCCAAGGTGGGTGAAATGAGGACCCAGACTGTGGGGGCGATATGCTGACTCTGTAAACCGCTTAGAGAGGGCTGAAAGCCCTATGAAGCGGTATATAAGTCTAACTGCTATTGCTATTGCTAATTGTTGAATGTATAATCACAGAGAAAAGAGTCGAAATATTTTTTTTTAAAAATATCACATTTCTTGAGGATTAAATTTGTAGATTATATCTCATTAATACATCATTTATTTGTGAATATTGATAGAAATGAGAAAATAAAAGGTACATGATATTAGTAAGTCTTGCAATAATGAAGATTTGAAGACCAGTTGGGTGCAATGCAGGATTCCAGTGATTGCATCTATGAATTTGTTGTTTCTAGTAAAGATGCTTGAGCCACTAAAATTATTTTATTTAAGTATTTGTTTAAATTCTTCCATTACAGTATTTCAGTTTTAAGTTATAAACCTACTTTAAAACTTACTGAAGATTATGTTATCAAAGAGTTTCTGTTTAATAGTGCTTTATAAGTAGAATAAAAATAATGCAGTTGCAATTCATTTCATCTCTTGATGACATTTTTAAGGGTGGAATTGCCAGTCATTAAGTGAGAGACGTGTGAGGGCAATTTGAAATTTTACTATTTTATTGAGGGTTTAAAAAACTAATATAAATTAATACAAACAAAAACAAAATAAGAAGGAAAAAAATCAATAAAAGAGAAAGCTAAAATGCAGAAGAAAAAAGGTAGAAGAAAAATAGAAAAGAAAAAAGATATAAAGAAGTGGCTTCTGATCTTCTTTACAGCAGTTTTAAGTACAATTTTAGTTTGACACCTCCCTCTAACGGTATGTCATGATCCTCCCCTTTGATTTTTCCATTGATTTCGCTTGTTGGAAACCAGTTATGAAACTCAAAAATAACGATCATGTGACTGTGAGGGAGGGTGCTTTGATGGTCATAAATGCCCACTAGTTTGTGAACCACCTAAGTCTCAATCACAACTACGGAAACCAGAGGTGGGTTCCTACCAGTTCGCACCTATTCGGTAGAACCGGTTCGTCAAATCTACCAAACTGGTTAGAAGAGGTTCCACCAGTGGACCCGGAAAGCAGGCCACACCTACAGAAGAGGTTCCAACATTTTTTGAAACCCACCACTGGTCCTTGGATATGATTATTCTACACTATCATGCTCCTATTTATAAAACTCAGTGCCTCTGTGAAAGGTGAGGATGACTACTGCGTTTGTGGTGCAATCAGAACATTGCGTGTGTTGAAGTTGTTTTAACGCAAACCAAAGATGCCTTTTAAAAAACAAGTTGACATCCTATTCTTATGCATGCCAGTGCTGTGTGTGAGGTAATTTAAGGTGGTTCTGACAAGTGTCGTCGGCATCTTCATATCCGGTCACATGGGCGGCAAGCCACTCCCATCCGGTCACATGGGCGGCAAGCCACTCCCACAAAGGAGGCCACACCCACGGAGTAGGTTCGAACAATTTTTGAAACCCACCACTGACAGAAACACTGAAAGTTATAAGTACGAGGAGCTGTCCTGACGTTATTTATTTAGCACCTTCGTAACTTTGAACAATTGTTAAACAAGGCAATCATTAAGTGAGGACTACCAGTGTTTATAAATTAATTCCCCTTTCAGGTTTCACAGCAATACTCTTAAGATATGTAAAGAACATGTCTTTTTCTTCTTCTAAAAGGTGAACAAAGGGTGAAATGCGCCAGCTGTTCAGTTTAGTCCAACAAAATACTCTCCTGGAAAACTCCAAATCTTTTACTCAGGCGTGCATTAGGATTCTCAGAGTGTTATATAAAAATAAATAGCTTGCAGAAGTAAAGATCACTTTTTGACAGGCTTTACTACTTGCTGGGCTTGAAGCCTGGAAGAATTTAACAATTATTATTCTTTGAAGGAGAGGTTGATTAAAAGAGAAGGAAGGCCAAGGCAGTTTAAACCAGTTACTGTGATTTTGGAAAATACCTGGCTCCAAAAAAAAAGAAAAGAAAAAAAAAGTAACTTCAATTTGGGAAAGTCAGTCGGACCTGAAATAGTTGTGCCAACAAAATTAGAAAGAAAATTAGCTCCTCGGTGTAGGTGACTACCCCGCTAACACTACAAACATAAATCTTTTTTAAAAAGGTTGCTTTTTTAAATTGTTTAAATAAATTGTTCCTCCTAAACATCTTATTAAAGGATGTTGTTCTCTAGTTTTGAGTTGATTGCAGTCGAGAACCTCGTTTGTAATAATGTTTTGACAAACAGATGAATGAGGCAAATGACAATTTTAATAAAGAAATAAAAGGGTTTTTTGCCTGTAAAAAATCAATGCGTTTTGATTATGTTTCCGGGTTTAATGTAAAATTGGACCACAAGGATAAGTTATCTATCAGATACAATTAAGTGAGATCATTGCCATAAATAAACTTCTATAATGTGCAGCTTTACTGTTTCATTTGTATCATGAGTAAATCCTTGTTCTGCTTAAAACAATAAAAGTGCTAATTGGATTATGTAATATAATGCAGCGGTGTCAAGCCCGCGGCCAAGATGCGTCACGCTTTGGCCATGCCAACCTTCGGTTTAGCAAAGGGGGAAAAGTTGTGATACATCACGTGACGACAACGTGACGACACAAGTTTGACACCCCTGTGTATTTCTACATTCACCTGTGAGTCTGTTCTCTACTTATTTATTGAAAATTAACAAATCGGATACATTAATAGAGAAGTGGTGATCTGTTATACTCGTTTTGTTTGATAAAACAGTTGTAATTTTGATATTTGTGATTTATGATATTCTATCCCCTGGATGCATAATCTGCATATTCCCATCCTTTTGTGTTTTTTTTTTTTTGTTAATGAGTTTTCTGAGTATATATTCTGTTAGAAAACAATTGGTTTGAAGCTGTTTTGTCATTTCATGATTTTATTTTTATTTATTTATTTATTGCATTTATATAGCTGCCTATCTCACAAGAAGTGACTCTGGGAAATGCACAATAATCAAATAAAAACAACACATACATAAAGCAATCATTGTGATGCCATAAAAACAGCTATTAAAAAATGAAGTATTATATATAAAACCAAAGGCAAAGAGAGATTTGAGCCAAATCTAATCATTCTTGAAGAAGGACTCTCGCCTCCCATTAACTAACACAGAAAAATCAAAATGGTAATCCTTTTTGTTGGTGATAGTTTTTAACAAAATGCAGTCTTGAAGACGTGAAGCCTGTGTAGTTTAGAAGAATAAATGCAGAATATTTTAAATTAATGAATTGTTATCTTACAGTATTGTAGCTTGAAATTAATATCTTTGATATTAATATTGTTAATTTGGAACTTGTACCTGTGTCTCAGAAGAAATTGAGTTCTTATACCCTTTGTAGTAATATTTGGAAATGCTTTTTAGGCTTCTCTGGCATTTATTTTTTAAATTGTCTGGCCAGAGAGATGGATTTTATTTTTTATAATTTGCTTTTAAAAGAGGTAAAAACAGAAACTTCCTGTGTAGTTGCAAATTTTTGCTTTTTAGTAATTACGATGCACTGTATCAATGTTAATACAATAGGCTAACCTGATTCTGACGGTGATAAATTGTTTAGTACTTAAGTGACCATCTTATTGTTCTTCTTGCTTTATCTGATTTCAAGTCTCTGACTTTAATAATGTTTTGTTGCTGTTTATAGAATTCTGCAACTACAGAGTTTTTTTCTTCTGGAATATTGTGGTTAATCCTGGGTCTTGAAAATACAGTAGCATTGGAAAAACTTTTTTTTCAAAAATACCTGGTTTAAAAATCATAAACTTTACGCTTTAAATTTAATCATGTGCTTGGGTAAATAAATAATGTTTCTGCATTGTAAGAGCTAATATAAAATGAACAATCAATTTAGAAATTCTTTAGCATCAGAGTATAAAATCATTCCAATTACCACGCATGCTTCAAAAAACCAGGAAATTGAAATATAAGAGCAAGACTCTGTATTCTGAGACACGTTAATATAAAGCGAAGGCTTTCTGTTTTGAGCCACATTAGCTATAAATATTTTTTATAGGGCCCCAATGCATGCACAAGGGAAATCTGCTGAGGTGGATGTTAATCATTTCAGATTTTGTTGCTAGTTAGTAGTTCTCTAGAGAGGTGGTGTCCTTCATTCAGCTTTTGAAGACATTAGGACATCCGCTCAACTCAGTTGGCCTTAGTGTATTTCTCTGAATTTGCATAATGATATGTATTTTTGAAGTTCTCAATGTACCTGCGAGACCACCTACTGCCACCAGTACTGCCTCCCATCATCCAGTGCGATCCCACAGAGTTGGCCTCCTCAGGGTGCCGTCGGCCAGACAGTGTCGGCTAGCGACCCCCCCAGGGGGAGAGCCTTCTCTGTGGGAGCGCCTTCCCTGTGGAATGAGCTGCCCCCGGAGCTTCATATAATCCCCGACCTCCGGTCCTTCCGACGCGCCCTAAAAAGTTGGCTTTTCCAGCAAGCCAGCCTGGCTTGAACAAAACAAATCGAAGTATTGATTATTATTAATTTTAATTTGAATTCTTTTTAAAAAATGTGTCATTGTTAATTTTAATTGAGTTTGGGGATATCCTATTTAATTTCTTTTTAACTTTTGTAGTTTCTTTTAATGTTGTACGCCACCCTGAGTCCTTGGGAGAAGGGCGGCATATAAATCTAATAAACCTCAACCTCAAACCTTAAAATAGAGGAGGTTTTGTCCTTTGCTGTTGATGGTTGACAAATAATTTTTGTTTTAATTAGTAAGTAGCTAGAAACCACAAGATTGGAAAGAAACTTGAGTTTTTAGAACAAATGTAAATGACCCAAATATTAAGTTGTCTTTCCTATACAAAAAAACCCCTACCTGTGTTAGTGCCTCTCTGTTTTTAAAATACAGTATTTCAACCATTTCCAAACCAATGTACACAAAGTTTAGTGTATTGTTGGAAGTATACATTTTTTCTTTCTAATTTCATGAACCTGAATATGACAATGTACAGTATTAAATTGCTATTCCACTTCCTGTAATTAACATAGCAATGCATGTTTTTAATATCAGAGGGCTACAGTTCCACATGCTAAAAATAATGCTTTTTTTGTCAATATTTTTGTATTTGCTACAGTGGATGTCCACATGTACAAATTACATTTAATGGCTAATAATGGGCAATCTATATTGGATTAATATAATGCTCGCATAGAAAAAATAATCATATGTACACATATACATGAAACTACAAACTCATACCGACGTATGCACTGAATAATTTCATGCCTATAATTGAGTCACTTTGCTGTTTGCTACCTGAGGCTTTGATGAACTCTTAAGTGGGTTTTTCTTTCTAAGGTCCCCCTCATGAGCCTGTTTCTTTCATCTAATGACAAAATAGATTGAAGCACCACAGGAAATAATTTGCAAAACCCTTTGACTTGAGGCTGTAGGCACTTTTTTCTTTGAGAACATCTAGCAGGTTGCTATAAATGGTGAAGCTTTCCTTTCCAAGCAGTGGAATGTATACAGTGCATTAAAATGGATGCAACGGTGTCCTTTGTGGAGAGTACAGAATGTACTTAGCAATAGTGACCTGTTCACTGGAATTATAACCAGTCTGAGAAGATTTGGGTCAAAGAGATCTCAAGGCGCCTCTCTAGCAAAGGAAGGAGAATATGTTCCTCATTTTTGCTTTCCTTTTACGGTTTTGAGAAAGATTGACTTCTCCTAGGCACTGCTTGGAGTGTCCAAGCACGGATTAACTTCAGCTTGCTGCCCAAGGAACTGAGTTTAATTTTGATTGTGGCTCCGCCGCTTGGTTGCCTCAGAGGCTCAGTTTCAAAAAACTCAGTCGCCCTTCAGGACGTCTTTCCAGGGGCTCCAGTCCTTGTGCAGCAAGCTCAGGGGTGGGTTTCAACCGGTTCACAGCGGTCCCTGCAAACCGGTTGGTCGGCGAACCCGGAAGTAAGTAACTTCCAGGAACAGCGAAGGGCGCGCCCGCCCGCGCTCCTTACCTGGTTTTGATGAGTTCTGCGCTTCCACGCATGCGCAGGATGCATACAGCGCCTGCGCGATCCTCCAGGAGCAGCTGGAGCATCGCACAGACGCTAGTACGCATGCGTGCACCGCGCGCGTGCACGAGGACGCCGCCGGCCCCGTTCCAACCGAACCGGTTGGAACGGGACGAGAAACCCACCCCTGAGCAAGCTGGATCCCAATTTATTATTTTGTTAGAGATATTGTAGCTCCTTTTGCTTAGAACAGTTAGTTAGATCGCAGATAGAGTTTTCCTTGCATTTCTGCCTTCTGAGAAGCAAAAAACTTCATCTGCTTCACATCGCGCAGACAGGCTCCCTGGGGCGCTCGCAGCCGCAGCCCTTGGGCTGTGGGATGTTGGCTTGCAGACTGCTGTAGGCATGCGTTGAAATTCTGCACAAACTATATACCATAAAACATGACTTTTTTCATTTCTCTCTTCGTTAAAATTTTCTAGGTAAAAACAGTTGCCATAACAAGAAAAAAAATACTTCAAATACCTGAAAGGAATATACAGCTCTTTCAGGTCTTATGTAAAATGCAGATTCACAGGATCTGGTTTAATTACAGGAAAAGAGCCTTTTATGAACGACATTAAGAAAACTATTTGCTTGGATAATTGATTTTCTGCAATAGAGATGAGTTTGTAAAAGGAATTATAAGTATCTTGGTGTGGGGGCTAACAGGACCAATGTCAGCCGGAATCCAGAGATCCATTACAAAATCAGGAGGAATGCATCCTTCCCACTGAGAAAGGATAGCTTGGTTTGGTTTTGGTTTGGTTTTATTGGTCTTGTATGCCGCCCACTCCCGAAGGACTCCGGGCGGCTTACAATAAAAAGGGAAGGGGGGCTTCGGGGGGTGGAGCTGCCGCCGTCGGGAGCTCAACGGAGCTCCTCTCAGGGTTCTGGTCTGTATATCTTATAAGATCTATAGATATCTCCCCTTTCTGGCAGAAAGGGGCAGGGAGAAGGTCAGTCGTTAGGATCTCTTTGTAATTCATAGCCTTTTTTTTTTGCTGTGAATGGAGAAGAGGTTCAACATTAGCTGAGCTTTTACTCCAGCCAGTTCTCCGCAGCTGCTTTTTTTGCAGCCCTAGGCAGATTGCCCCCCCCCCAGGACAAAGCTAAGCTATTTAAAAATTAATCCGGGCGGGGACCATTCCTGAGGAATTTCTTCTATTACTAACTAAAATACCAGCTTCAACTTTGCAAAAGGCTCCCTTTTCTAGCTGCGTCACAAGATGGCGATCTTATAGCTTTTGTGTTTGATGTGACGTACTTAGTCAGCCCTACTCTCCTGAAGGCTTCTCCGTATTAATTGTTAAAAGATTAACTGAGGGGAGCAGAGACTTTGATTCTTGGCTAGCCTGATTGCTTGTCTTTTATTTTTATTCTGGAATGGCTCCCAAATCTAAGCAGAAGCGCTTCCTTAATAACATATCTCAAAAAACTGCTATGAAGCCGCTACCCTTGCCTCCTACGTCCTCCACTGGAGATTTGTTAACACAAGAATTTCTTCTCAAAACGCTTAATAATTTCAGACAGGAAATTAATCAACTGATATCGGATTTATATGATCAATTTGATGCTAAAATTGCTCAAGCAAAGGAGGATATGATCGGAGTAATGACAGTCATGACAGATTATATTGCTGAAACGGAGGATAAATTGGAACTTTTGGAAGAAACTAACTTTAATTTATCATCCAAAATTCAAACGTTACAACAGGAAATTGAAAATGCTCAAAAACAACTTGTCATGATAAATTATAATAAGACTGCCTTCGCAATAAGAGTTAGAGGACTGCGTGAAAACGAACAGGAGAATTTGAAACAGATCTTCTTTGAGGCTCTTAGCCGCTCGGTGGGAAGTCCGGGACTTAACTTTGATTGGCAGATTCAAAAAATTTACCGCCAGAATTCGTGGGTAGCAAAACAGCGACATCTTCCGAGGGACATAATTATATACTTTACCACAAGGGAATCCAGAAATGTGATAATACAGAAGCTTTACAACAAGAGGTTGAGAATTGATGGACAGGACTTGATTGTTTTTAAAGAGATACCATCTCAAATATTAAGAGCAAGGAGAGATTACATTTTCTTAACTGAAGAACTCAGAAATTCTCAGATTCCATACAAATGGGAAGTCCCAGCTGGCATTACAGTTACATTTGGCAATCAAAAACACCGCATTAATTCTGTCTGTGAAGCCCGAGAATTTTATTACAAGACCCTGAAGGCGGGACTTCCTGATTCATCCGGACCTGGAGAGAGACAAGGAGAAGGAGAAGACAAGCAGCGAGACACGTGGCTACAAGGCGGAGGGTGTTGCTTTCCTCTTCCGGAAGGGCAGAAGAGTAAAGAATAAAGACTTAGCGATGTTCTTAAAACTTTATGATTTCTGCCTGGGATAAAATGGAAAAGTTGTATATCGATGATGAGACATGGAGACTGAAAGAAGCGTTGCTGATTGTGGACACATATTGTATATAAGATTTGTTTGAACTCTAACTCAAATTGCGCATGAATTATTTTCCTAGGCGAGGAGAGCGGAGATCGCGATCTTTTTGAGTTGTGGTCTGGGACGAACGGAGTTGGGAGGCGCGTGGGAGAGGGAAGGGTAGCGAAAGCTTAACTAGACTACTTGGGGCTAGAATGCAAGCTGATGTTTGTATCAGTTGCCATTTCAATATAAGGTTAAGAAAGATTAGTCAGAGAGTCTCCAGGAAGGTGGAGTAAATATGTGAGGAGCAATGGACGTGGATAAAATATATATGTGGATATGGATAAAGGCAGGGTGGAAGGTAAAAAATTTACATGTGGATGTGGGTAAGGATAGAATGGGAGGTGTTGGAAATGAAAAAATGAAAGAAGTACATGAGTTTAATGGTTTTATAGAAAGGTTTGGATATTCGGATAAAAAAGAGATAAATTAAAGGTCTGAATAGATAGATAAAGCAATGAGACTTTTAGTTGGGGAATCCTAATTGATTAACTTACCTGGCTCTAACACAGTTTGAAACCCTGCAAGTAGTAAAATAACCGAAATTTGGAATGAGCTACATTGTTTAAGATTTACAGATGATGGGAAGCTGTGTTAATGTAGTGGGTTTATTGATCTTTCTTGTTTTTCTTTTTTTTTTTTTCTGTGTGTGTTTTTTTCTTTTCTATTTTTTACTATTCCCTTTTTTTTGTTTTTTCTTTTATTTTTTTAACTTTAAAGTTAGCTGGCTTTATTATACTCAAGTGCTTGTTAAAGAACTATGCCGGGTATGGGACCTGGGAAGCCGTAAGGGGGTTAGGGAGGGGGGATTATAGGGGGGAGGGGGGAGGGTGGAATTACAGTTTCAATTCTTAGAACAATAAGAATTCACTTGTATACTGCGGCTCGTTTTTCTTTTTTTTTCTTTTTCTCTTTTATTTTCTAAAAAATAAACTGAATAGATTAATTGTAGGGATACACCAAAGTGAGGAGAAGAGGGAAAGAAGAGGGAGAAGTAAAGAGGGAGAGAGAGGGGAATGTAAGGATGGTGAGATGGAGGGAGGGGGAGATGTCTGAGGGGGAAGGGAAGTAGAAGAGGGGAATGCTGGAGGGGAGAAATGAAAGTTGGAGGGGGACAAGAAAGGGTGTATGGGGGATTGAAGTGTCATGTTGGGTTTTTTTTTTTATGGTGGATTTTTTCCTTTTTTTTGTTATTTGTTACGCACAGTATATAAGTGATTGTATAAAATGAAAATGAAAATGAAATAAAGAATTATTAATTTTTTTTAAAAAAAAAAGGGAAGGGGGATAAATAAGACAATACAAAATTTAAAATACAACAACATTCACAATTAAAGTGGGGCTGCATACTTCAACAACCCCAGGCCTGCCGGAACAGCCAGAACTTAGTAGCTTTACAGAAGGCCGGGAGCGTAGTAAGGGTCTGGATCTCAACAGGGAGGTCGTTCCAGAGGACCGGAGCTGCAACAGAGAAGGCTCTCCCCCGGGGGGGTCGCCAGGCGGCATTGGCTGGCAGATGGAATCCGGAGAAGGCCAAGTCTGTGCGATCGAATCGGTCTTTGGGAGGTAATTGGCAGGAGGCGGTCTCTCAGGTACCCAGGTCCGATGCCATGCAGGGCTTTAAAAGTAACGACTAGCACCTTGAAGCGTGTCCGGAGACCAATGGGCAGCCAGTGCAGCTCGCGGAGGATAGGTGTAACGTGGGTGTACCTAGGTGCACCCACAATCGCTCGCGCGGCTGCATTCTGGACTAACTGAAGTCTTCGAACGCTCTTCAAGGGCAGCCCCACGTAGAGCGTGTTACAGTAATAAAGCTTCACAATCCGTTGGAGGTCACAGGTGGGAAAAGAAGCAGAAAGATAAGAAATTTGGAGTTGTATATATGGCTTGTGGAGTTGGCTTCTGCTTGTTTCCTGCTCTTGTCTGCAGTAAAAGATGTTTATTTAAAAGCCAGGTTCTTGGGATCTCTGCCTGCCAGCCTTTCAAAACTAGTCTAGATGAAGTTTGATATTTTACAGACTGGGCAGACAATGAAGGATTTGTTCAAGCTGTTAAGTCTTCCTTTGAGTTGAATGCCTCCTGGTGCCTTCATGGATATGTCTATCTAATTTCTTGGCAGTAATACAGAAGCGAGTTGCTGCTGTTTTTTAACGCATTTTGTGTCTTCCCCATACTAGCCTATAGCCAAGGTCAACTAGGTTCTACCATTTATCTGGGCAATCAAATAGTATCTCAGCCTTAAAAGAAAATTAAGGTGGCTCACGTACACATTTTATTTGCCTAGTTTTATGATTAGGCAAAATTATATTCTTTCTACAGCTGGCTGTGACAGTTGTATTTATTTAAGCAATTTACATGGTTCCCACTGTGTTTCAATAATTATGCAACTCAATTTTTTTAAACTTCTGCAAATTGCTCAGACCAAGGAGAAAAGATGTAGTTAAAAATTCTGGAACCAAAGTAATGTTTTCTCCTTGAATTTACCACTATAACCTGATTATAGTGGAGATGCCTTTAGTGCCAGAGTTGGATAAGCCTTGCTTGCTTGATGTTCATAATTAAAGTCAGTCACACGCAAACAAACACAGAATTATATTGAGATCTTGCAAGTTTAGTACAAGACTCTTAAGATAAATTTAATTTAAACTTGGTTAAAAGTACATTTTAGGTCTTTGTTTTTCTGTGTGAAGCTTATATTCTGTAAAAAAAATCTTTTTCTTTAATGTTATTAAGCATATTTAAGAAAAAAAAAGAGAAACGGGAAAAGAAAAGCAAGAAAAATGTGGTGATTAAATGAATTTTTCAGCATCAGTTTGTTGGATAGGAATTGCCAATGTTTCAGTTTCATAACTTAACTATTATCTCATTTAAAAATATATTATCTCATTGTTAAAATACAATTAATAAATACCAATGGCAATTCTTGACTCAATGTAAATCATGAATTAAGATGAAAAAATTACAGTAGTTTCTTTCTGAACAATAAATAATATAACCTTATTTAACAAGTGATTGAAAATTAGACTTCATTTAAAGAGAAACCTAAATTTTACATCTGGTATAATGTTAATGTTTAATAAATTTATAGGCCGCCCAATCCCGAAGGACTCTGGGCAGCTTACAACAATACATTTAAAATAGAAGTTAAAAAACACAAAAACATAATTAAAAGGACCTCAACATACACCCAATCTAATCGGGGCTGGAACTCAATCGTGAGTTCAACAGCCTGGGGCCTCCTGCAATAGCCAGATCTTAAGAGCCTTACAGAAGGCTATGAGAGTGGGTAGGGTCCGGATCTCTGCGGGCAGTTTATTCCAGAGGGTCAGAGCAGCTACAGAGAAGGCCCTCCCCCGGGTAGTTGCCAGCCAACATTGTCTGGCTGACGGCATCCGGAGAAGGCCCTCCCTGTGCGATCTTATTGGTCATTGGGAATTATGTAGCAGAAGACGGTCCCGCAGATATCCGGGTCCTAGGCCATGTAGGGCTTTAAAGGTGATAACCAGCACCTTGAATTGCGTCCGGAGACCAATGGGAAGCCAGTGCAGCTCGCGGAGGATAGGTGTGGTGTGGGTGTACCTTGGTACACCCAATAACGCTCGCGCGGCTGCATTCTGGACTAATTGTAGTCTCCAAACGCTTTTCAGGGGCAGCCCCATGAAGAGCGTGTTACAGTAGTCAAGCCTCGAGATAACAAGGGCGTGAGTGACCGTGTGAAGTGCCTCCAGATCCAGGTAGGGCCACAACTGGTGCACCAGGCGAACCTGGGCAAAGGCCCCCCTGGTCACAGGTGATGCTCTAATGTCAGCTGTGGGTCCAGGAGGACTCCCAAATTGCATATAAGCTATTATACAGAATTAAATTCTGTATCAATTTAATTTTTAAATACAAAGTTGTTTTGGATATTAAAGTATACTTCCACAATTTAATTAGTCAATGTTTGGTAGAAGAAACTTTATGTACTTTCAACTAAGTATAAAGAATTCTTGCAGCAGGTGCCATGTATAATGTTAGTTGGATATATTTTGCAAGGATATAAAATTTATTTTTTACAAAAATAGGGAAGAGGAAAAGGAAATTCAGCCTTTGGAAATTGTTTTATTCCATTAGAAATAATTTTATAAAATCTTGAACTTTTCAACATTGCCACAAAATATGGGGAAATTATTCCATCTGATAATTAACATTCCAACAAATTTTAGAAAGTGAACTGCCCTTTTTAGCAATCGATACTAGAATAATATAAAATTTAAATTAATATAAATTTAATATAAAACATACATAAATTTATTATAATAGTTTTTCCTAAGAAAAATATATAGAGTAAATGTAATATTGTCTTCTGTTGAAATTGCAATTATTGCACATCAGGTATTATATTTAGAATTTAGTCACATAGTCTTTTTCAATTCATGCTCTGAATTTTGTGTTGTTCAAATTCAGTCAAGTGTTTGTTTCACCTCGTTTTTATAATTCTTTTAAAACTATACTGCAGAATTGAATATTTTGAAAGCAATTAGATGGCCTGGCAGTTCCAAAGGAGAATAATTTCAAAGATTTCATTTTTGTCTTATTAATAATGAAATGCTACAGTCTATATGATTTGTTATTTTTCCACTGGGTTAATGTCATTCCATTTTTCTTTTTATGGAAGTAAAAAAGGAATACTCCATATAATTTTCCCCTGCTATATTTAAGATGTTCATTCTCAGATCACATACCGCGTTCCATTTTGTGCTACAGACTTAGAGTGCCAGGATTTTAGTTTGAGTATGTTAATTGCAAGTAACCTGAGGGTACATGAATAGTTCTTAGGTTGATAGGTGATGGATTTTATTAGAGCAATAAAATATAGAAAACCATTAAGGGAAAATGGCTTACTATATAAGCATAGTTCCGTGCAATTTCTATCTTCATGACCTTAGGCACATCTGAAATAGTTTCATCTACTTCAGTATACATTGATAAATTCGTGGCATGCTTTCCACCTGTATCAATACTGACCTTCATTTTCTACAATAGTAAAATAGAACAAAGTTTTTTTAAAAAAAAATTCTACCCATTTTATTGTGGGAAGCCCCCCCCCCACCGTTCCTAGAAGAATGAAATATTTTGGGAAATATTAATAAGGCAGAATATATTTCCCTAAAGGAGAAATGGGGAAACATGCTCTTAAAGACCGAAAGCAGCCCCCAAGACTTTCTCACTAGCCCACAGCAGATGCCAGCACTTAAGGGATGAAGAGCTTAGTGAAAGAGGAAGACAAGTATCTAGATAGCTCTATTCATGAGCAAAGCAAATACTGCAGGCAGAAATCCATTCAGGACAGGATATTTTGAAATTCCTTGGCAGAATTGTAGTATTAGAAAGCAGCCCCGCACCAAAATCCAACACAGGATGAAAGCCATTAGCCTCAATAGAAATTGCCCAACACCTTTCAGAACACAAGTCCCTTCATTGCACCACCCCCAGAATAGTTCGAAATCACAGAAACCTATAAAGATCCATCCACTCATTCAACCATTTGGTTAGTTGCCCAGAACTAACTTCAAAAATTTTTGCAACCTCTTCTGTAGGTGTGTCCTGCTTTCCGGGTCCACTGGTGGAACTTCTTCTAACCGGTTCGGTAGATTTGACGAACCGGTTCTACTGAATAGGTGCGAACTGGTAGGAACCCACCTCTGGAATGTATATGCTACCAGTGAGAGAATGATACAATGGTGGAGATAAATATTTTGCTAGATTAGAAAACGTCATGTCAGTCAGTAGATATTAGTGATGGAAACTAGGTATGCAGTGCTTGGTGTTCGTCAGATATTCTGGCCTACAAATCTTATCATCCCATTCAGCAAGCCCAATGGTAAAAGGTTTTAGGATTTCTAGCTTTTAAAAAAAAGTTGATTTCCTATTTATATTTTTAATTGCTGGCAAGAAGATGAACAATTAGGAAGGCATATTTTGTTACATTCAAACGTTTTGAGCTTGGGAAGAATAGGAGGTTGTTCACCTATAATTTGTGGTTCTAGGCAACATGAAAAGGATTTTCTCATGTATCTTACATTAAAAGAGCTAGCTGAGTTCTTCCTTTGTATTCTGTACTTCAAATGTGCACACACACACACATGTACACTGAAGTCATTTTAATGAACTATATTACAGCTGGCTGCATTAAGAATTCACTGCATATTTGATGTTCTCCCAGTTATAAGCTTTCCAGTGAATGTCATTCCACAAGGTAATATTTCTCACTTTCTCAACAAAATGTCTATTGTGTAAAATCTGGAGCCTTGGGAAGAAGGTGGGGCTAAAAGTAGATTAAAGTTTTCCTCTTTGTTTCTCTGCTAATCTAATTAAAAGAATGTCAAACAATAATAAATATTATTATGAATAATAAAAGGAATTTAAAATCTTATGTCGGTTCAAAATGAGATAATAATAATAGAACAAGACCAAATCAGTTTGTATATAGGCATCCCTCGACTTTTAACCACAATTGAGCTGAAAATTTCTGTTCCTAAACAAGACACTTGCTAAGTGAGTTTTGCCCCATTTTACGACCTTTCTCGCCACATTTGTCAGATTATTAACACGGTTGTTAATTGAATCTGTCTTCCCCACCGACTTTGCTTTTCCGAAGGTCACAAAAAATGATCATGTGATCCCAGGACACTTAACAGTTGCCAAGCATCTAAATTTTGATCATGTGACCATGGGGATGCTGCAACAGGTTGTAAATCTGAAAAATCACTTTTTTCAGTGCCATTGTAACTTTGAACAGATACTAAATGTACTTTTGTAAGTCAAGGACTACCTGTATAAAGTTCTCTGTTGTACTTTTAACAAGACAGTTGTAATTTACGTTGATTAAACATTTCTGAGGCACCCAATATATGCAATTTTTATATTAGTTGAATTCATGACATTTTAAGGTGAGGTCGATAGAACAAATTTGCTGGTGTATATCAGAATCTATGTATAAAACATTCTAAAGTAATAGAAGAGTAAGTCACATAACTAAATGTGACCCTCCATTTGTTTGGTAAGATAAGATATTTAAACTTGTTATTCCAGAGGCTGCATTAATACAATAACTAACATCAATTTAATCAACTTTGTTCTGCTTCCTATAAAATCATGGTTTAGGGGCCATGGTTAATTTCTCCACAGCTTTTAACTACTCTGGAATGTAAGAAGCAGTAATAGAATCTGAACCAAAGAAATAAAATAAAAAAATTTAAGTTGAATAAGTTTGGATTAATATAAAATAGCGTAGGTGTTGAAAAGACAATGGAGGAATTCTAAAAATTAAAAAAGGAATAAAGTGCCAGTATTATGATTGCTTGGTGTTTTATAAAAACCCAAGCAACATGTTTATTCTTTGTAAACAAGAAAATGATCCTATAGGATCTTGCATGAATATAATGCACATATGGCATTAAAAATCGTATTTGTAACATTGGAATAGATATACGGGTCATTACAGTGCATTTCATGGCAAGATTGAAAGCAGCCTGCTAATAGAAACAGCTTCTTCATGTCCATTAGTGTGCTATATAATTGTCAACAGACTATTTGGAGTTTTCTAAGAATTGATGAACATAAAATACTGGGTAACATTTGTTCTTTCGCTCTTGAAAGAGGCCTCTGAAGATCTCTAGGAGCAGCAGTTGGACAAATGCAACACTACTTAAATCTCCCTACCATATGATGTGTTTTGTTCCGAAATTATAGCTTCTGAAGCAAGTGTTACTCCATCATTTCTCTCTATAAATTAATAAGGATGCAATAAAATGCATATACACACACAAACTTTCCTGAAATAGCACGCATTTATTTATATATTCATTCATCTAGATAGAATACTATTATATCATTTGGGGGGGTTAGTGAAGGAAATTGTGGAGCATTAAGCAGCCTGGTCTATTATTCCTTTTTTTTTTTTTTTTTTTTAGGAAAGAAAGAAATTATAAATCTTATCTTTAATGCTGCTATTGAAATAGATATTAATTGGAGAGAATTTCATAATGGTAGAACTGCCATTAAGATGTGTCTGTTATAACCAACCAATGAACTGTTTACACTGTGAGTCAAAATATTTAGCTGTAATGTTAACTTTCTGTATTTGCATCTCTTTAATCCTGGTGTAAATACTATATTGGATATAATTGGGATCCCTGTGCCAGTAGGGTTATTTTTGGACTATTTAAATCTTTATTTGTCTTAAACAAACAATCCTCAGTGTGCCTCTAAGAGCTGCTTAGAAGTGCTTCTTACGATATATGTTGGCTATCCTTGTTTCCCTCTTTCCATCTGGAAATTAATCCTAAACCATGAAACAATACATTTTTATTTCACACAACTTTAATTTTCTTTAGAAAAACATACAACGTTTCATTTTCTTTAGATGGTGTATAATCTCTGTCAAGAATAACCCTGTTGGGTTACAGAGTTATGGCTGCTTTGAAGATTAAAATGTGTGGAATAGGGTACAAGACAGAAACGGATTAATTTTGGTTCCTTTAATTTTCTTGTACTTAGCAATTTCTCCTGAAGTTTAAGGAACGGTAGTCAATCCACAATCAGACACTTCTTTGCAATTATAATCTACCCAGTTTGGTTGAACCTTGCCAATTTGATTATTTCACCATTATATCCTAATAGAATGACAACAAGCATTTGCTCAATCTTTAATGTTATATTTATGGTTGAAACGTAAGTATTTTTTCAGCGCTATCAGGAAAATTAAACAGTATGTTTTGATATTGCCATAGTCTCTTTAAAAATCTGAACAGATATATTTATTTATTAATTAGACTTATATACCGCTTCATAGGGCTTTCAGCCCTCTCTAAGCGGTTTACAGAGTCAGCATATTGTCCCCACAGTCTGGGTCCTCATTTTACCCACCTCGGAAGGATGGAAGGCTGAGTCGACCTTGAGCCGGTGAGATTTGAACTGCTGAACTGCAGATCAGAGTCAGCTAAAGTGGCCTGCAATACTGCACCCTAACCACTGCACCACTTCGGCTCCCTTGATTTATCCTTGATTTATTAGCTACATATGGAAGTGTTCATTGAAAATTGCAGCTAATCATTTTAAAATGGCTATATCTAATCCCACATGATCTGGAAGGGATGTGTTTGAATCATTTGCCAGTCATATTGACTTCATGTTATGAGCAACAGTATGCATTTCTTTGTATTACCTTTTGGGGTGTAACCAATTAATAGTAACAATGCCCAGCCATTAAAAAAAGAAAGAAATTGAGTTAAGAGGAGGGAGGGTATTCAATAAATTTCTAGCAAAGGGTGCTAGGTTTTGGAGGATTCTGAAAAGGATACTTATGGAGTTGCTTCTCTCGACCTTTTTAGTCCTGTCTATCCATCATTCCAGGATCATTCTCTTACGCCTTTTCAAGTTGCAGCTATATATTGCAAAGTGCTACAATAGAAGATGCTGGGCTGCTTTATAAAAGGCTGGAAACCCTTTATGAACTCTTTGCTTGAAATGGGAAAAAAAGGAAGTGGTAATTTTGGAATTTATTGATTAAAAAGTTTGCTTATAGAAAGATGGATAATACATAATTTGGGAATGTGGAGATACCTGTGGTAATGACTATATAATTGCTGAAAAGAAGATTGGAAGTAGCTTAGATACTTCTTGCTTGTTTACATCTTGCCAAATTGTCAGCAAGAAATAGAAAATCTAAACGGATTCCCCCATATTACCAACAAGCATCATAGCAAATTTACTGTATGTTGTTTGCTCATGGCTTAATGGTCCCAGTGGTGGGTTTCAAAAATTGTTCGAACCTACTCTGTGGGTGTGGCCTCATTTGTGGGAGTGGCTTGTCACCCATGTGACCGGATGGGAGTGGCTTGCCGCCCATGTGACCGGATATGACGACACTTGTCAGAACCACCTTAAATTACCTCTCACACAGCACTGGCATGCATAAGAATATGATGTAAACTTGTTTTTTAAAAGGCATCTTTGGTTTGCGTTAAAACAACTTCAACACACGCAATGTTCTGATTGCACCACAAACGCAGTAGTCATCCTTACCTTTCACAGAGGCACTGAGTTTTATAAATAGGAGCATGATAGTGTAGAATAATCATATCCAAGGACCAGTGGTGGGTTTCAAAAATAATTGGAACCTCTTCTGTAGGTGTGGTCCACTTTCCGGGTCCACTGGTGGAACCTCTTCTAACCGGCTCGGTAGATTTGACGAACCGGTTCTACCGAATAGGTGCGAACTGGTAGGAACCCACCTCTGAATGGTACATCTAGGAAGAAAATGATCTATACTTGTGATGGCAAACCTATGGCACGTATGCTGAAAGTGGCATGCAGAGCCATCTCTTTGGGCATGTGAGCCATCATCCATTGCTCTTCCCGCATTCGGTGCGCTGGCAAGCTGGTCTTCATGTGCGTGGGAGCGCCAGAAACCAGAAGAGCAGCTGCCCGGTACACGTGCATGCCAGGAAGGCGATCTTCCAGTTTCCGGTGTGCATGTACTTGCCAAGAAGATGATATTCCAGTTTCTATTGTGTATGTGCACCGGCCAGCTAGTCTTTGTACATGTATGCACGCTAGAAACCGGAAGATCATCTTCCTGGCATGTGCTGCTCTTCCGATTTCCAGCATGTGGAAACACTCCTGTGTCGGCACTCAGTGCCGAAAAGGTTTGCCAATAGCAATAGCAATAGCAGTTAGACTTATATACCGCTTCATAGGGCTTTCAGCCCTCTCTAAGCGGTTTACAGAGTCAGCATATTGCCCCCAACAACAATCCGGGTCCTCATTTTACCCACCTCGGAAGGATGGAAGGCTAAGTCAATCCTGAGCCGGTGAGATTTGAACAGCCGAACTGCAGAACTGCAGTCAGCTGAAGTAGCCTGCGGTGCTGCATTTAACCACTGCGCCACCTCGGCCAACACCGATCTAATACCATACCTGATTTTCCAATTGCTTCTTTCCCGAAGCAATTCTAGGTTCTGTTTTTCATCTCTTCCTTTTTAGCATTCAGATACTTTATTTTAGAATTTTGATGTTAGGCAGCATCAAAAAGTGAACAGTGGCATTTTCCCTTTCCCTGCAATTATTAAAACAATATAATGAAAGAAGGTATAAAGTTGAACTTTATAAGTGTAGTACGTTAGAGAAATATGCCGCCTCTCTTCTCTTCTTTCCTATTCAACAAAATTATGTTAATATCTATTACATTACTGTCATCACAACTTGCTGCTCTTAGTTCTCTTCTCTGTTCTTATAAAAATAATATTGGATATTTAGCAAAATTAACAAAGTTAAGGACTTTAGTATTGATATATCAAGATTATGAGCTAATGTCCCATTGAAATGTTATTTTAGAGGTAGAATTTCTGGGAATGCTATAATCAGTTCTTGGAACGATATTGTCCTGGCCTCATGTGATCACCTTTTGTGGCCTTCTGACTAGCAAAATCAGTGGGGAAGCCAGATTCACTTAACAACTTTGTTACTAACTTAACAATCGTAGTGATTCACTTAACAACTGTAGAAAGAAGGTTGTAAAATTGCAAGGGGAACTCACTTGTTTTGTGTAGTAATGAAAATTTTGGTTTTAATTATAATCATAAATCAAGGACTATCCTATGAGCTGATACCATTATTTTATAACGGCTACAATTTGTACACAATAATTCTAGCTGATTAGCTTAAAATAATTTTGTAAGAATTTATTTATGAGAATCAATGTGGGCTTTTACCTAAAAGAAAGCTAAAGAAGGGTGTTAGAAATGAGTTAGATATTTGGGAATATTTGGAGCAACATAATGAAAAAGAAAAGCCACACTGATTTTTTTTTTAGATGCAGAAAAGGCTTTTGACAATATGAACTGAGCTTTCTTGATCAAGGTTTTGGAAGATAAGAATTTTGGAGATAACTTTATCAAATGTATAAGATTCATTTAGAAAGCATACATAATTGTCACCAGTAACACAAGCTCAGAGAACATCAAGGACTCCATAGTTCAGTCCTGAGTTACCTATATTATTTCCCCTTGGTACTTTTATTCAAATTTGAAACAGAAGTGTAAGTAGAAAAACAGTATGGTTAAGTGGGCTAAATTTTGTTATAATATATGGATAGCAATAGCAATAGCAGTTAGACTTATATACCGCTTCATAGGGCTTTCAGCCCTCTGTAAGCGGTTTACAGAGTCAGCATATTGCCCCCAACAACAATCCGGGTCCTCATTTTACCCACCTCGGAAGGATGGAAGGCTGAGTCAACCTTGAGCCGGTGAGATTTGAACAGCCGAACTGCAGAACTGCAGTCAGCTGAAGTAGCCTGCAGTGCTGCATTTAACCACTGCGCCACCTCGGCTCTATATAGATGGAACAATGGGAAAATATGTGGCTGAAAGAGCTTTGATATTTACATTGTTATAATCTTAAAAGAGAATTTTTATAAAACGATGTATTGTTGGTATATGTCACCAGAAAAATTGTTCACAAAGTATAAAGGCACTTCAAATTTATATTAGAAATTAAAACAACAAAAAGGGAAATTTTATCATGTTTGATGGTTGTGTAGAAAAAAAAAATAAAGTTTTAAATTTAAATACCCAGAATGATTCAAAGGATTTAAGATTCATACACAATTGAGACAAGCGGTATTTCTTTTGGGATTAATGGATGAACAGTTGGAATAAGCCATGGAAAAGCCATGCTTTTTGAATATGATAACTGCAGTGAGATTATTGTATGCAGAAAGAAACATTGTTATGTAAAACATTTAAAAACAAATAATAATTCCAGTATTAAAGACCAAGGTCTGTGAAAGCAGAATGAAAAGATTTTCATATAGTTCTGTGACCAACAGTTCTAACTAATCTTTCCAAGAGGAGCATTATAAAATTCTGAGACCATTATCAAAATAATCCTAGAGGCATCATCTATTTCGATCATCGTCTAAATTACTTAACTTCTGATGACAATGCAAATCTAATGTTTTCCAGAATTATAAATTCAATGCAATGCAACCCTTTTGATATTCAAGTATTTGCATATCATGCCCCAAATTGGTATCTAGACTTGAATATCCATTTATTGAATCTCATTCATGTCTACATAGCTTTGTCATACTTCAAAAAACTACAAGTATACTATCAAACCATTGTTCTGTATAACTCATCATTTATTCACACTGTCTATTTAAGTAATATCTGTACCAACGTATCAGTGGTGGGTTTCAAAAATTGTTCGAACCTACTCTGTGGGTGTGGCCTCCTTTGTGGGAGTGGCTTGCCACCCATGTGACCGGATATGAAGATGCCGACGACACTCGTCAGAACCACCTTAAATTACCTCACACAGAGCACTGGCATGCATAAGAATATGATGTAAACTTGTTTTTCAAAAGGCATCTTGGTTTGCGTTAAAACAACTTCAACACACACAATGTTCTGATTGCACCACAAACGCAGTAGTCATCCTTACCTTTCACAGAGGCACTAAGTTTTATAAATAGGAGCATGATAGTGTAGAGTAATCATATCCAAGGACCAGTGGTGGGTTTCAAAAATTTTTGGAACCTCTTCTGTAGGTGTGGCCTGCTTTCCGGGTCCACTGGTGGAACCTCTTCTAACCGGTTCGGTAGATTTGACGAACCCGTTCTACCAAATAGGTGCGAACTGGTAGGAACCCACCTCTGCAACGTATATATCCACAGGACTTCCACCAGATTTCTTTTCCATGTTTTTCAGTAATTTGTGTTTCACTAGTAAATAGGGTGTTCCAGAAAAGTATAACGAGCATTATATTATAAAATGCTTGTGTTCTCTCATATTGTCTGCTCTGCTGAGCAGCAGATTCTCATTTCTCAGGCAGGCGGGCACACCAGCCATCGCCCAGCCCAGCTGAACCATCCATGCACGCACGCCTCCTGCTGGCCAACTGGACTTCGGGGCGGGGGGGGTGGACAGGGCACATGCACAGGGGGCACTGCCAAGCTCAGCGTCTTAGCCACTGAGCCACCACGTCCATTAAAAATTTATCTCCTTACTTAATCTCCTAAACAGGAAACCCCACGTTTTCAACATGTGCTCACTTCTGTATCAAGCATGTTCTCTATTAAGGGATTGCTGAAGTTCCCTAAACTAAGTACTGTCATCATATACCGGGATTACATTATTTGATTACAAGCGAAATTAAAACCAATGTGATAATGTCTTAGTACAGTGCCATTCCATGTGACAGACCAGTAATCTGCTAGCAAACTATCTGATAAGGGCAGCTTAATGTGTAGTACACTTGTTCCCATCTTTAGATAGAATAGTAGTGTTGAAAGGTAACAGGGATCTTAGAAATTACAGGGATTACATATCTTTCTTATGAGCCTTCTTCTGAATATTTACAGTGGCCAAAAACCCTACATGGCCTAGGACCTGGTTATCTCCATGACCGCCTCCTGCCACATACCTCCCAGCGTCCAATAAGATCTCACAGGATGGGCCTTCTCCGGGTGCCGTCGACTACACAATGTTGTCTGGCGGCTCCTCAGGGGAGAGCCTTCTCTGTAGCTGCTCCGGCCCTGTGGAACGATCTACCCCCTGAGATCCGGACCCTCCCCACTCTCTCGGCCTTCCGGAAGTCTACTAAGACCTGGCTGTTCCGGCAGGCCTGGGGCTGTTGATCCTTGATTGAGTTCCAGCCCCATTAAGATTGAGTGCATGTTGTGTTCTTTTAACTATTGTCTTTGTATTTTAAATCTTTTTAATGTTTTTAACTTGCTTTTATGTAAGCCGCCCGGAGTCCTTCGGGATTGGAAGGCATACAAATCCATTAAATCTTAATCTTAATCTTTCCATTCTAATTCAGAATTAAGATAGACTTACCCGGATCCATAAAATAAATGAATCCAAGAACGTTTGAGATTGTCCAGCTACTATCTGCTCAAACATATTGCCTAAGACAGATATATTAACAATTGCCACCACCATGATTCAAATTCTTGTTTGGGAGAGGTCTCTGTTTAGTATTTAGTTACGATATTATTGATTCAAACATTAAAATATCATAACATTTCTAGCTAAAATCTATTGTTACTATAAATGCTTAATTTTATTTGGATTGTGTGGCGCAGTGGGTAGAGTGCAGTACTGCAGGCCACTTCAGCTGACTGCTAGTTCGGCAGCTAGTTCGGCAGCTCGGCGATTCAAATCTCACCGGCTCAGGGTTGACTCAGCCTTCCATCCTTTTGAGGTGGGTAAAATGAGGACCCAGATTGTGGGGGCAATATGCTGACTCTGTAAACCGCTTAGAGAGGGCTGAAAGCTCTATGAAGCAGTATAGAAGTCTAACTGCTATTGCTATTGCTAAATGTAAATATAATTATGCCACCTAATATGCCACAAACACATTTGAGAAATAAAAATGCTTTCATCTACAGCTTCTTAAATTATTTTGTACCGTACGTAGCATGACACTTTCCATCGTCTATCTCAATGCTTTTCAATTAACTTTAATTGTTAAGATATTACATATAGGCAAAATATTTAGAACTATTTGATCACTCACCTTATGCGATCCTCACAAGGGGCAGGAGATTCTGATTCTTCCTGCTCTTCAGGTTTAATTTTTGAGTCACTAATATATGAAAATGACGTTTAGATGCAAACTTTGCTCTTAATTGCTTTTTTTTAAACACTGCAAAGAAGTATTAAATATTGCTATTTCGTCTGAAAATGATGTTATCAGCAAATGGGTGGAGGTAATATCCTATTTTCTAGAAAATACTTACTTGTCAAGACAAGACAGCCCTCTGTGACTATTTTCAAAATCTATCACACAAACAGCAGTAGTTATCTAACAAAATGCATTTGTGTGTCTGTCTGTGTGTGTGTGTGTGTTTGTCGCTCTCTCAGGACTTGTCATTTCAGCTAAAGTCCTACTCTAAGTGCAGTATACGTATCACTGAAACACGTTTCACTTTAAATATCAAATTGTGTTAACTCGTGGCGGATATTAAATATATATATTTTTCAGGAGCCGCACATTCAATTCAAATGGGAGGTCAGATTTATTGGGGGGTATAGCTCTTTCATGATTTATTCAAGCGCCAGGAAAGAACTCTTGATTAGTTAAAAGCTGTGGTAAAGTCTTGTGGGAGTATTTGCAAGAGTCTGGAGCTGTCAGAGATAACGATAACTCCTTCAGCAAATTTCAGACTATTCTTCCGCGGTGGGACAAAACCCTTTTCTTTTCCCTCTTTTGTCCAGAAAGACATTTGTCTTGAAACTGTGTGGCTGTGGACATGGGGTACTTGTTTGAGGATCCCCCTTCGTAGTCAAGAAGAGAATCGGCTCGCCAAATATTGGTGTAGTATTTTATACTCTTCTCTTCCCTTCTCGTTCTCATCCTCCTTTTATTTTCTATATAGCTTTTAATAAGACGATTGTGGAGGCAAAGTTTTCAAGGCAAGGGGCCATTTCCTGTTTTCCTTTCCTCTGTTTGCTTTAAAAAAATGTGCCTTACTTTTCAAGCTACTAGTGACTTTCGTTGCTAATGAATAGTTCCTGAAAATGCATGGCTTGCTCCTCGATTCACTTTTTATATACTGTCAGAGGAGATGCTTAAAACCTTCTTTCCCTTTTTGTTGTTGTTTTTTTTAAAAAAAAAAGGAAAAGAAGAAGTGGCGTGACACAAGCAAGTGAGATTAATAAGAATTAGGCAAATGGCTTCTCTCCTTTTGTTTCAATGAGATAGCGGTCTTGCAGCTACACAAAGGCTGCCATTTACCCAGAGAGGGCTCCCTCATTCTCTTGGCAGGGGTGCCGTTGGATTCGGATACAAGTGAGTGGCAAGCAGCAAACGAGGACAAGCAGGCTTTGTGTGTGTGTGTGTGTGGTTGTTTTTTTTAAAAAATAACAACGACAACCAAATCACTTTCTGTCTTGAACCGCCACGCAACCAGCTGTGCAGCTTGCAAGTTGGGGGTCGACCGGTTCTCCCCGCAGATAGAAAGCACTTCCTCGCCATCCCTCTTCCTCTGCTTTCCGACTCTTTCCCTTAAAAGCTGCCTCTGAGACATTGGCTCAACTCCCATCAAAAGAGCTGAAAGCACCAGAAAAATATTTATTGAACACTGCGTCTCACAACTGCCATGATAGTGGAAGGCTTTGGAGGAAGAAGAGACCACTTTTTTTTATTTTTAAAGCAGTTTTATATCACCTTGTTGATATTCCAAGTCAGAAAATCTGGATTCAGTTTATTTTCTATTGTACATATCTTTTTTCTTTATTAATGATGGTTCCCATTGAATACAATTACACATTTCTATTCCTTCTTCTATTCCTCTTCCTTGCTTTCTTTCTTCTTTCTATAAAAAAGCTACACATATGAACAATGAACTATCTATTTGGTTTTTACTTTGCACAATGCTGCTCCTCCGTTACTATTTTCAAGACAAAAATGTAATTTCGGACTATTGTTAGAGAACCAATCAATATTTTAGTCTTTGCTATATTCTAAGGAGTGACGCAAAGAAAAGACAGGCTTTTCCACCAATAAGTTACTACCTAAGTTACTACATAATCTTTATTGGTTATACATTTTTTTAAGGATAAAACATACAAATACATTTTTAAACATACAACCCCCCCTACCCCCCCCCCCACGGTAGTGGTGGGTTTCAAATATTTTTGGAACATACTCTGTGGGTGTGGCCTCCTTTGTGGGAGTGGCTTGCCAACCATGTGTTCTCTTTCTCTCTCTCTCTCATTCCTTCCTTCCTTTTGTCTCTCTGTCCCTTTTTTCTTTTTTTCTTTCATCTCTTCTTCCTTCCTTCCTTCCTTTCTCTCTCTCTCTCTCTCTCTGTCAGTTTGTGTGTGTGTGTGTGTGTGTGGTGGGTTTCAAAAATTTTTGGAACCTCTTCTGTAGGTGTGGCCTGCTTTCCGGGTCCACTGGTGGAACCTCTTCTAACCGGTTCGGTAGATTTGACAAACCGGTTCTACCGAATAGGTGCGAACTGGTAGGAACCCACCTCTGCCCCACGGTGACAGTCATTCATAGCCCAACTTTTTTTTCCTTCCTCATTGTTTAGTCTCTAAGCAGCATCTTCTCGTTACAAAGTTCAGGGATCTATTACAATACCCATGTTCACTTTTAGTTCCCATTGTTAACAACTGCTATTTAACTTTCCCCATTTTTTAAGTCCCTGCTGTTCTCCTTGTCATCCACATACACCATAAGTTCCAGCTAAGATAATGTTCCGTTTCTCCTTTGTCCCTCAGCCAACCTGTCATTCTGTCCATTTCTGCACATTCATAGATCTTTTTAATTATGGCATCTTCCGGCGGTATAGTAGTAGATTTCCAAAATTGTGCATAGGTTATTCTTACTACCTAGTCTTAAGAACGTAGATGCCGAACCACATTTTGTATGGGTGTGTTTAAGCTCGTGGCACGACAAAACCGCGCTCGACTAAAGCGCGCCCGATTAAACCGTGTCGCTGACGTCATCAACAGGGCGACAACAGCCAGCGCGGAGACAGAAGGGCGCTTTAAATAGCGCTTTGAAAGCAAGCCGATTCAAGTTAAGGTAAGGGTTAGGGTTAGGGTTAGGTTAAGGGTTAGGGTTAGGGTTAGGTTAAGGGTTAGGTTTAGGATTAGGTTTTGGGGGGTTAGGTTTAGGTTTAGGGGTTAATTTTAGGTTTAGCATTTACAGCGTGCTTCTGTCTCCGCGCTGTTGTCGCCCTGTGATGACGTCAGCTACGCGGTTTCGGCGAGCGCGCTTTAGTCGAATGCAGTTTTGTGGTGGAACCGTTTAAGCTTGCAACTAAAATCATTCACAAGGATGTTGTGAATGTTAGTTAAGTGCTCCTAAGAGAAGAATCTCTACCTTCATCCTTGGACCAATTCATTCTTTTTTATTATGCTTGGTTTTTTTTTATAGTTGGTTTTTGATCTAGTATGTGTTGGTCTAAAAGCTCTTGAGGAGGAAGCAGATGAATCATTTCAAATAATACATTTTGACCGAGAGACATATATTTTTCATACAACTTTAGACAGCAAATCTGTCAGTGGCTTTTCTTGAACTAATGCAGCATGTTCTTTATTACTCTAGATCTAAAGTTTTATTTTCTGACAAGCTGAAATCATTACCATCATCCAATTGTTAATTAAATGCAAACATTCGAATGTTGTGTTAAATATTTTAATGTTTTTTTTCAGTATAAGAATTCACATTTGTAATTTTAAAAATGCATAGAGAGAGATTATTCTTAAATGATTTTAACAAGCAAACCTTGTCAAGCCAGCTATTTAATCAGACAATAAAATCATTTCAAAAGCTAGGCATAGATTCCCCCAAATGCATGGTCAGTTATAAATGCTTCCACTTTAGTTATGAACTAAGGCCTGATTACAAATTATAGAGGGATATGGGAACAGAGTTACTTGCATTGGCCTTCTCAATTCATTTTCTTGGTGGGGAGTCTCTCTTCAGTTTCCCTCCGATTTCCTTCCCCATTTTCATTGTGATAGTAACACCACAAAGGTGTCAGTATCAGGGCAGTTATCAAAATCAAAAACAGTTTGGAATGTCTTTGTCAATCAGTTTGCTCCTACATTGTTAATCTTCTGGAAATTTTTAAAAACAAAACGGTTTCAAAAAATTTGTAGCGATAGGAGCGATTGTTTATTGTGATTGTAACTAAAAGAAGGATGGGGTGACGTGATAGCACATTCCAATATCGCAGGGGTTTCCACAAAGAAGAGGGAGTCACGCTATTCTCCAAAGCACCCGAGGGCAGGAGACGAAGCAATGGGTGGAAACTAATCAAGGAGAGAAGCAACCTAGAACTAAGGAGAACTTTCCTGACAGTTAGAACTAATCAGTGGAACAACTTGCCTCCAGAAGTTGCGAATGCTCCAACACTGGAGGTTTTTAAGAAGAGATTGGACAACCATTTGTCTGAAATGGTATAGGACAGGGGCAGTGGTGGGTTTCAAAAATTTTTGGAACATCTTCTGTAGGTGTGGCCTACTTTCCGGGTCCACTGGTGGAACCTCTTCTATTTGAGAGCCGAGGTGGCGCAGTGGTTAGAGTGCAGCACTGCAGGCTACTTCAGCTGACTGCAGTTCAGCAGTTCGACTGTTCAAATCTCACTGGCTCAGGGTTGACTCAGCCTTCCATCCTTCCGAGGTGGGTGAAATGAGGACCCGGATTGTTGGGGGCGATATGCTGACTCTGTAAACCGCTTAGAGAGGGCTGAAAGCCCTATGAAGCGGTATATAAGTCTTAACTGCTATTCTAACCGGTTCAGTAGATTTGACGAACCGGTTCTACCGAACTGGTGCGAACCGGTAGGAACCCACCTCTGGACAGGGGTGTCAAACTCATGGATGTCGTCATGGCAGCGTCATGTGACGTATCGGGATTTTTCCCCCTTCGCTAAACTAGGTGAGTGTGGAGCCAGGACCTGATTTAATCAGTACACAGTTTGACACCTCCGGCATAGGGTTTCCTGAGCAGGGAGTTGAACTAGAAGACCTCCAAGATCCCTTCCAACTCTATTATTCTAATTATTGTGGTTTTATTGGACACATACACACACCAAGGCTGTTGTGGTAGATACTGTTTTTGTGTTTTACTTATTACTAATTGCCAAGTGTTCTTTTGATTGCAGCAGATATTAATTTGATATCTGCTGCATAAATAACTCACATTAGCCACTAGAACTGGGAGATCGCTAGGGTGAGTAGGAATGCAGTGTTCAGTTACCGTAGTTCCCAGTACCTGAATCTCAAACTGTAAGAACATTCTGCATGCAAAGTAAGTTTTTTACTAGTTGTTTCCATGTGCCAAATTGATCTGAAAAGTTATTTTGGTAGACCTAACTGATTTCATAACCCTCACAGAGCTAACTAAATAAACAGACTGTTGCCCAAAATTTCACAAAAGGCTAATATACAAAATCAGCATGCTCTATAAGAGCCGAGGTGGCGCAGTGGTTAGGGTGCAGTACTGCAGGCCACTTCAGCTGACTGTTATCTGCAGTTCAGTGGTTCTAATCTCACCGGCTCAAGGTTGACTCAGCCTTCCATCCTTCCGAGGTGGGTGAAATGAGGACCCAGACTGTGGGGGCAATATGCTGACTCTGTAAACCGCTTAGAGAGGGCTGAAAGCCCTATGAAGCGGTATATAAGTCTAACTGCTTTTGCTATAATGCATAATAAAATGGGCAACTTATAATATTTTCCTAATTTTGCATGAAATTGATTGCTTTTTCCTTTGTAATTTCCCTTTTGTCCAGATCTAAGGGTAGTTGTTTTAGGAGGGGGTGTCTTCGAATCAATGTTGACTCTTGGCGATTGCCTGCAAAATTCCCTGCAGTTTTTTTCGGAAGATGTTTACCATTGGCTCCTTTCTAGGGCTGAGAAAGTTACTGACCAAGGTGGTTTCATGCCTAAGATGTTACTCAAGGTCTCCTAGTTTTTAGTCTGGTAGTTCAACCACTACCACAAATTGACTCCTAATAGAGTTTAGATTTCATTTAATATTCTAACCACCTCGTATAGTTTGATGTTGAGGAGGCTTTCTCAAGTATCCACTGATAATTTTAGTCATAACATTCTCATAGGCAATATTTGTGAACTGCTGGACACATTTAAATTGGGATGAGAGCATGTCGTGGGTGTCTTCTCAAAAAGACTGAAGAAGTGGCCAGTCACAAAACCCGTTTACAGAATGTAAACTAACAAATTTGTTTAACATTGTCCTCTACTCCTACCACCCTTTCTTTCACTTGCTCTTTCTTCAAACAATAGCAATAGCACTTAGACATATATAACCCTTCATAGTGCTTTTACAGCCCTCTCTAAGTGGTTTACAGAGTCAGCATATTTCCCCGCAATGATCTGGGTCCTCGTTTTACCCACCTTGGAAGGATGGAAGGCTGAGTCAACCTTGAGCCGGTGAGATTTGAACTGCTGAACTGCAGTTAGCAGTCAGCTGAAGTAGCTTGCAGTACTGCACTCTAACCACTGCGCCACCTCACCAACTCCAGCACTTGCATTTTTATGTCCCAAACTGTGAGATCATGTTAACTCATTATCATTCTTGTAGTTAAAAACTATCCTTTGAAAGAATATATAAATAAATAAAAGAACATTGGAAACATTAAAATTGTTGGGCAGGGAGCCTGATGAAGAATATGGAAGTTCTGGAGATGTCATACTGTTTTAGCTCTAAGCACTCACTCCCTCAGGCCGTTTCATGAATTGATCTAATCCTAATACAGGATCATATCTAGCCTTGCAGTTAGTATTATTCTCATCTCACACCACTAATATGGCCAATGGTGAGGAAAAATGGAAATTTTACTCCATCAGTTTTATGAAAGTCACACTTCGTTGTGACTCAGCAGAAGTTTGCTGTGAGTTGAGTCGGGATGCAGGAATAACAATGCAGCTGGGTCTCGTTAGTGTGGTCTTCTGAAGATAAAAGGACTGATGGTGCCACTCCCTGGTTGCAGAAGTCAACCTTCGTCGTTCGTTCATGGTTCCTTGTTCATCGGTCATGGTTTGTTTGTGAGAGACACTTGGAGAAATGATTTTGCTTTCTGTAACCCTGATTCAAAGAGACACTTGGAGAAGTGAATTGCTTTGTAAGAGATCTTTGTTTTTGCATTATCTTATTGCCAGAGACTTTATTTATGTTTATTTTTGGGCTCGCAGCCAGCCTGAGCCGAGGACTGATAAAGTTCTGTCCTTTTAAGTCTGTCTTCCTGTCGTCTTTGAACGAGCGGAGAAGGGGGGTCAGAACACACTTTGGTCAGTAATATAGACAGCGGAAAGTATATGTGTATATACTGATAAATGTAGTAATTTGGTTTAACAATAGAGGAGATTAGAATAGATTTTTTTTCTTGATTTTATCCTGTGTGATTAACTGTCACATCTCCAGCCCTTCCTCATGAACATGGTTTGCATTCCACAAATGTTTTCGTTGTCTTTCATTTTCCAATTCTGAGCAATGAAGTAAATCAAAGCAATAATCTTAAGGGACATGTTTGTAAGAGTGTAGAATTTTCTTGTTTTAACAGGGAAATAGTTTGAAGCAATCAGCGGCTATGGCTTTGATACTGTGGGAGGGAAGAGAGAGAGAGAGAGGAGAGAGAGAGAGAGAGAGAGAGAGAGAGAGAGAGAGAGACGATCTTAATCAGCATCAGCTAAGCGCAATCATCTCCTATTATTACGCAGTGTTCCTTCCGCCGAGTAGCCCTTCGACGGGGTGCATCCTGAAAGAACTCACAAGTGTTTTCCTGAACACTCCCTCTGATCCAAGGCTCCGCCGCCACCTGGTGGCCAACCAGTCTCTCCTCGCCCTGCTCGGAGTCGGCACCCTGTCCAGGGTTCTCCACCTTCTCCAGGGCTGACTCATAAGACCCCTCGCTGTCGGAGTCTGGCGGCAGCTCCAACGGCTCCTGCCGGGCCACAACCCCTACCTCACTATTTCAACATATTTATTTATTTAAAAAAATTAAAGGGCTCCATCTGAAATATATAACTTGGTCGACTAACAACCAAATTTCAAACACATACACAATACATACAGAAAGAACCTCATTAGCTAAGTTAAAATAGTCCAAAACAAAGAAAAAAAAAGGCAACATATAACTATTTCACAAACAAACATTGAGCTCCTTATCATCATGCCATAATCACTGAGTAGTTCTGAAGCTCTATTGCTATTTTCTACATAGCAAGAAGTACCAAAATATTAGTTGTAAAAGCTTCAGGAAACAGCACCAATGCTGTGTTTATGCCCTGACTTTAGATTATCGTTGTTATAGCAAATCAGACAATGATCTGGTTAACAACATCATTACAATCAATATCACCCTATTTTGGTTAGTGACCTGTTCTGTCCCCCCTTCTCCACTCCGTTAACAGACGACAGGCAGACAAACGTAAAAGGAACTCACTTTATCAGTTCTCGGCTCAGACTGGCTGCGAGCCCAAAAATAAACATAAATCAAGTCTCTGACCAGATAACAGAATACAAAACAAAACTCTTACAAAGCAATGCACTTCTCCAAGTGTTTCCTTGAATCAGGGTTACAGAAAGCAAATCACTTCTCCAAGTGTCTCTCAAATAAACCATGACCGATGAATGCTGAACGAACGTTGACTCCTGCAACCAGGGCGTGGCACCATCCGTCCTTTTATCACCAGAAGACGCCACTAACGAGCCCCAGCTGCATAGTTAATCTTGTATCCCGAAAAGACTCACAGGAGACGTCTGCTGAGTCACAACAGTGACGATATCATACATATATACACGCTAGATAATTGGCATAAAATAACCATAGATCAGAAATCACAATACAAATTTATATCAGAAACGCAGATAAAAGAAATTAGTCACAATGCCTTGTGGCCATCAAATGACATCAGTAGCTTTTTCATTTTTCTTTTCTAAAGGGAACAGACCTCTACACAAATATTTGCTATCTTTATTATTTATTTATGTAATTTATCGACCACCCATCTCAAAGTCAAGGGCAGCTAGAACAAATGTATATCTGAACTAACAACAACAACAACAACAACAACAACAACAACAAAATAGATTGCAACACATCTTGGTAACAATGGGAGAATCTTAAAATTAGGCTGACAAGAGAGTTTGTATATCTTTATAGCATACACAATTTAGGATGAGTTCTAGTATTATTATTATCGTCACCATCAAATTCATTTGCCACCCATCTCGCAGTTCAAAGGGACTCATCCTCCTAGGCTGTGTATGCTATAAAAATATTTACAAGGTTCCTGAAGAGATTATGGTGAGTTCTAATGTAAGAGCAAACTTTCTAGTGTTGACTAGCATCTAATATTGACTTTCCTATATTTCCCAAATAGAAGTGATATCTCTGGCCTTTTCTAAAATTGTGAGTCTTTCCATTGAACAAGTTGACTTCAGGGAAAGTTGATTCTACCCAAAGTAAACTTGGAACAAGTGAGACAACTACTTGATGGTCTATATATTTATTTATTGCTTACAATGATTCTGGCTCCATCTAGTACTAGTGACTAAGATTAATTACTTGATGGAAACATCTTCCAAGACAAAACTTAGCGTCCCTTAGCATGGATTATTCCTCTGCATGCAGAGAGGTAGATCTGGGGCTCCTATGAATGAGCTGGGGAGCACTTGTGCCATCTTTGTTGAAGCTAACCCAGATGTTCCAAATGGGAATCTAGCTAAAATTTATTTATTATTTATTTATTAAATATATTTATATGCCGCCCAATCCCAAAGGACTCTGGGCGGCTTACAAAAATATAAGAAAGAAAAAAAACACATAACGATAATTTAAAAACAATTTTAAAAACAACAAACACCCTCATTATATTCATTCTAGTCGGGGCTGGACCTCAACAATGAGGTCAACAGCCCCAGGCCTACCGGAACAGCCAAGTTTTTACAGCTTTCCTGAAGGCCATGAGAGTGGGTATGGTCTGGATCTCTGGGGGTAGCTGATTCCAAAGAGTCGGAGCAGCCACAGAGAAGGCTCTCCTCCGAGGGCCCGCCAGCTGACACTGTTTGGCTGACGGCATCTGAAGGAGGCCCAATCTGTGGGATCTTACTGGCTGCTGGGAGGTATGTGGCAGCAGGCGGTCTCGAAGGTCCTTATAACCATATTAAAAGTACAGATCTGTACATAATTTTCCAGGGGCAAGCTTTATGTATCACATTGGGGCTTTTTCTCTGTATGCTGTAAACTACAAATTCTAATTCTAATTAAATCATTAGATAATCTGTAAATTCGTGCATTAAGCAGCATCATTTTAGCATTAGAAAACCAAGGCATTCTAGTACAGTTTCAGATGAAGGTTTCTGTTTACATGAGTCCACTAGTGTTGCTTTAACATTTATGTTCATTTAATTCCAGGTATACGTCCACAAATAATGAATGGGCCTTTGCATCCTCGTCCATTGGTGGCTTTGCTAGATGGAAGGGATTGTACAGTGGAGATGCCTATTTTGAAGGACTTGGCTACCGTTGCATTCTGTGATGCTCAATCTACTCAGGAAATACATGAAAAGGTATTTATTATCATTTCCATTTCAAAGCACCTGACTTCTGTGATCCTAGGTGGCTAAAAGTACATTAACAACAACAAATAAATGACAGACATAACCCCATAACATCAAACGGGGGGCAGTCAAAGGACTCTACTGCGATCCTAAGGAATGAGTAATCTGGTAAACATTTGATAATCTGGTAATTACCAAAAAGGAAATGCTTTTGAGGTTCCACAAGATGGCACTGCTTAATTAACATGCCCACACTTGTTTACCTCACCAGTTTCTCAAATAAGCAGAGTGTATGCCATTCAGGGCTTTAGAGCTGATAACCAACACCTTGAGCTGTACCTAAAAGCCCTCTGGTGATCATTGTAGCTTCAAAGCATCAGGGACACTGCGCAAACATAACATGACCATTATGGCTCTCACTGCTTCATCCTGGATCAGTTATAGTGTCAGGCCTGCATTTATATTCCTTTTAGAGTTTTGGCCTGCCACACTTTCTCTTATTTCATTATGCTGTTTCATTAGTACAGTCGATGGGAGGGGGGAATAGAAGGAGTAGGATTGTGGAATGTATTGTTTTTCATTCTTTACTAGAAGCCAAGGTCATCCTTTGTCTCCGCACTTTCACACCTGACCGGAAGCAGCTGGGCGGAGACGCCAGCGTGGAAGAAGATTGGACCATGTGATGGATTGTTGGGGGGGGGGGACCAGATCATGAACTTTTAACTGGGTGGAATTCTGATGTCATTTCCAATATTGGGGTTAACACAGATGTGCCTAAGATGTCTGTCTTATTAAATTGGAACAAAAAGGATCGTTTTGCCTTGGACTGTGATTTAATTCTGCATGATACTTGGAACGCTGACATTTAGCTTCTGAGTTATTTTCAAGAGCACCCATATAGAGCACGTTACAGTATCCCAGTCAAGAGGTGACCAAGGCCTGAGTGACCTATCTTGCCCATAAGAATGGGCACAATTGGCATACAAGATGAACCTTGTACAAGAAATGTGCTTTGCAAATTAACGCAAAAAGAAGAGTGTCCTGTATTTAGCAACAATTCAACTTTTTCCCCCGGAAAATTTCAGGATAATTTATATTTTTACCTGTGGTTCCCAATCATTTTTGTGTAAATTCATATCATCAAAATCATATCCACCAGGTATATAATCATTGATTGATGTACTTGGATTGATTGAGGGTTTCTGCAAGTTGTAGTTGAATAATCTCAAAAACTCCTACAGGTTTCCACTGCTGAATTAACAAATTCTTGTAATAATTGTACACATAAGTTGCAAATACAGAAACTAATAGAGTAGGCGAAAGAACATTGTAGTGTAAAATTAAGATTCACTGCTGACTTCATTTTATTTTGAAACTTATTGCAATTCCACATTCCACTTTGTGTGCTGTTACAAAAAGATTGAGCCAACAGCTCTTTTCTCAGTGCATATCAAGCTTATGGAGAGCTGTTGCTAATCTTTCATGATGAAATGATGAATTGAATTGGCATTGTATAGTAAATTGATGACCATGCATTCTTGACTTAATTGTATGGTTTCTCTGCATCCTTCTGTTTATACTGACATAATTCTCTTGATAATCTGTGGCAGATATCTGGAATTTGGATTCCTGCATGCAGAAAAAAATCTTTGATAGACTATGTATGGATTTGATAATTAAATGTGCTGCTGATGAAGCCACAATAAATAATCTGATTTTAACAATTGATCTGACTAGACAGCTTTTATAAATAGATAGGGGATCAGAAAGAGATTAATGCAACCAATTTGCCTGATGCAGGTACAGTGTTCCTTAAATTCACAGCATCGGAGAACAATATTGGAACTAAATAGCATGTGTTCACAAAGTACAAGTTTTGTTATTTTGATTGATTTTCTTACCTGATGTAAATCAGTAAATGAAAGCAAAAAGAAACTATTAAATTAGATAAAGTATACTTGGATTTCATCTAGACAATAAGTTAAGTGCTTTCTAGAAATATTGTCAGCTTGGCTAAAATCTTATCACATTGATTGGCAAGAATAATTGAGATGAAACCTTGAATCACCTTGAAATGTGAAAAGTAGAAATATTGTAAGTTAAGAAATGCTAATATAAGCAAGTAAATTCCAGAGAATAAGTTAAGATGTTTATATATAACATTTCCCTGGTAGCCTTTTTCTAGCTAATTATGAAATGGAGATTAAGAGTAGAAAAATTACTCAGGGTAGGGATGTATCTAAGATTTTTTGGACTCACTTTTCACTTCTTGCAATGAAGTTACTGCTGCTGTTTTTCCCACTGAATTTCTGGTTCCACCACAAAACCGCGCTCAACTAAACCGCGTCCGACTAAACCGCGTAGCTGACGTCATCAACAGGGCGACAACAACGCAGAGACAGAAGCACACTGTAAACCCTAAACCTAACATTTAACCCCTAAACTTAAACCTAACCCACCTAAACCTAACCCTAACCCTTAACCTAAACCTAACCCTAAACCTAACCCTTAACCTAACCCTAAACCTAATCCTAACCCTTAACCTAACCCTAAACCTAACCCTAAAGCTAACCCTAAACCTAACCCTTACCTTAAGTTGAATCGGCTTGCTTTCAAAGCGCTATTTAAAGCGCCCTTCTTTCTCCGCGCTGGCTGTTGTCGCCCTGTTGATGACATCAGCGACGTGGTTTAATCGGGCGCGGCTTAGTCAAGCCCGGTTTTGACGGGTCACGGAATTTCTGAGGAAGTCTTGATTTTTTGCTTGGAGAATAGCCTTAGGGAATATTAGAAGTCTTTGTGGAATATCTAAATTTTACCATAGCTGATCAGAGTTTATGAATAGAATAGAACAGAACAATAACTTTATTGTCAGTTTGAATGTACACTAATCGACATACATTAAAATGAAATTTTATTGCATACAACTCTAAAAAGGTCACCACCTCCAATATACACTACATAAACATGAATAAATACATAAATTATTTACATTTATATACATAAATACAAAATTATGTATATACCTACATATATTATCTGATCAGAGTTATGTATCAGAGAAACAACACAGCCTAGTTTGGATATATACATGTACATGATGAGAAATAGTCCTAAATACATAACTATGATCAGTTCACAATCATATAAATAAATAACTGTTCTGTCCCCCCCCCCCTTCACGGCTTGAGAACAAACAGCAAGGACAAACTTAAAAGGAACTTTTCTTTATCAGTTCACAATTCAAACTGGCTTCGAGCCCAAAAAATAACATAAATACAAGTCTTTGACCAGATAACGTAATGAAAACAAATCTTTCTTACAGCAACTCAATTTGAAGAAAACGAAAGCAAAACACTTCTTCCCAAAGTCTCTATGAATCAGGGTTACAGACAGACAGAGCACTTATCCAAGTGAATCTTACATAAACCACGACTGATAATCAAACAATGTTGTACAAACCAAGGCACGCACGAAGGAACGTTGACTCCAGCGACTAGGGCGTGGCAGTCTCCGTCCTTTTATCTCCAAACTTGCCTCTAACCATCCCCAGCTGCATAATGAATCTTGTATCCCGAAAAGACTCTCAGCAGACATCTGCTGAGTCACAACAAATAACCCAGTTAAAAATAATCCAGTACAAAAGAAAAACCAAGACGACAAGATAACACACTCACAGAACTGACGGACCTGTTGGCTTCTTTCAACATTCTGACCCTAATTCCCAGGTCTTAAACCAACAAAGGGAGGCTGTTTTGTAGACCAGGCGTCATAATAGAGAGGCAAGTCTCCGTAGTCGTGCAAGATGGCCTTTTTAATAGAGGGGATGTGGAGCATGCCCATCCTTTTGGATCCAGAGACAGAGGTGAAAACACTCAGAGATAGGCAGTTTTGCAAGTAACCTCTGGAACGAGCTCCCCGTGGAGATTCGGACCCTCACCACCCTCCAGGCTTTCCGCAAAGCCCTTAAAACCTGGCTGTTCCGACAGGCCTGGGGCTGATGAGTTCTTGTCCCCGCTCGAATGGTGTGGCTGTTGATTGTTTTTAAATTGTGGTATTGTTTTGTCCATGTCTTTTTTTTTTCTATTTGTATCCCCTCCCCCCCCCCCCCCCGACTTGGTTTGTGAGCCGCCCTGAGTCCCTTCTGGGAATAGGGCGGCATAGAAATATAATCAATTCAGTTCAATTCAACCTAACCCTGGGCCATACAGGCTTTAAAGCCAATAACCAGCATTTTGAATTGCCCCTATAGCATGCTGAAAATTCATTCAGCTGCTGTGTTTTGGGCCAGTTGAAGCTACCAAGTATTCTTCAAGGGTAGTACTATGTAGAGAACATTGCAGTAATCTAATCAGGAAGTAAACAAGACATGGGTGAGAGTGAACAGACCTCCGAATCTAAGAATGGGCACAATTGGCACACAGAGATGAAGACAATCCAAGGCACCCTATCCAGAGCTATATCTTGCCTTTTTGAGCAGGAGTTCAAACCCCACATCCACTTTGTCTGAAGGACTATAAACCCCATCAAGGGTTAAATGTTGTTGTTTTTTAATTACCTGATCCCTGGAGCCAAAAGCTGAAAGGTGCTCAACCTTGCTCAGATGGATTTCAGTGCGTTTTCCCCATCCATACCCTCCGTCTCCAGGCACAGAAAAAGAATTTGACAACATCAATTGTGCTATATTATTGAATACATTTTAATATTTTTTTGTGTAAGTTTTGGAAGGAAGCAGAAGTTACATTGTTTGGAAATAGGGCTGTTTCCTATTGTTTAGAAATAGGAAGACTTTTAGTTGCATATATAACTAAAGTTTTTAAATGCTACTTAAATTCCTCAGGTTGTGATTTTTTTTTCAGTTGTGTAAATACTCGATTTAAAAATCTGTATTATTTAGAGATTTAGCCTTAAAAGTGAACTTCTTATGTTATTGAAAAGGTAAGGTTTATTATGAGCTTTATACGGAAATAAGTGGTTTTGATGTAAGGAGCCGAGGTGGCGCAGTGGTTAAATGCAGCACTGCAGGCTACTGCAGTTCTGCAGTTCGGCTGTTCAAATCTCACCGGCTCAGGATTGACTCAGCCTTCCATCCTTCCGAGGTGGGTAAAATGAGAACCCGGATTGTTGTTGGGGGCAATATGCTGACTCTGTAAACCGCTTAGAGAGGGCTGAAAGTCCTGTGAAGCGGTATATAAGTCTAACTGCTATTGCTATTGCTATTGATGTCTGGGCAAAATTTGGAAACTACTTTAATAGAATGCCAATAGTTGAGGTACTAATTATATTATTTAGTACGTGACCCGTCAAAAGCACGGAGGACAAAATCGCACTCGACGAAAGCGCGCATGTGATGTCATCACAGTGTGACAAAAAAAATTAAAAATTGAAATAAAATTAAAATTAAAGCAAGCCGATTCACATAAAGGTAAGGTTTAGGGTTAGGGTTAGGGTTAGGTTAAGGGTTAGGGTTAGGTTTAGAGCGTTAGCGTTAGGTTTAGCATTAGGTTAAGGGTTAGCGTTAGGTTTAGCGTTACGTTAACGGTTAGGTTTAGAGTTAGGTTTAGGATTAGGTTTGGGGGGGTTAGGGTAAGGTTTTAGCTTTATTTTTACATTTTTCGATCACAGCGCGATGTTTTCGTCGCGCTGTGATGACGTCAAATGCGGGCTTTCGTCGAGCGCGATTTTGTCCTCCGCGATTTTGTGGTGGAACCATTTAGTATGCCACTCTCTCTTTCTCCCTTTTTAGAAAAACAAAGGAAAACATTAAGAAGAAAACAATTTAGTGGGAAGTTGCTTCACTGTTTGTGGTGGTCCTAGTCAAAACATAGTCACTAAAATGGATTTAAAGTAAAGGAGAGGAAAGAATCCCCATGTTACATAATTGAATGTAACATATAGATTGATCCTGAGAAGTATTCAGATCTAGGGCATCATTATTCATTTACCATGCATGTACTGTAGCCTAAGTTTTCTAACCTTGTAAAAATCATTCTTTTTTTTTTTTATTCTACGCTGACAAGAATTCTAAATCGCTGAGAATTTGGATCTTGAAAATACAAGATAAATTTGTCTTTGTCGGTGCTTATCTTTGAGCAAAGCTGAGCAGGCTGAAAGAACGCTGTATGGAAACTGATTATTTGGTGTGATCGGAAGATTTTAATCCAGGTCTTCCAGAAAGGGATATAAAGGGGATAGGAAGCAGCCAGATAAGAATTGCCTGAATATAGATGGCAGACAAAATCATTTTAAGGATTACCATCATTCATAGATCATCCTGCCCTCAGGACAGAGTCCTAAAGAATTATAACTTGCTACACTTATTTAAAATCATCTGTAGTAAATAACTGATCAACTCTAATGCAAAGCTATTATCAAAGCGTCTCATCCTTGGCTATTGCTTATTCAAAACATTCTTCCAAGCTGTATTTAGAAGAGCCGAGGGGGCGCAGTGGTTAGGGTGCAGTACTGCAGGCCACTTCAGCTGACTGTTATCTGTAGTTCAGCGGTTCAAATCTCACCGGCTCAAGGTTGACTCAGCCTTCCATCCTTCCGAGGTGGGTGAAATGAGGACCCAGACTGTGGGGGCGATATGCTGACTCTGTAAACTGCTTAGAGAGCGCTGAAAGCCCTATGAAGCGGTATATAAGTCTGATTGCTATTGCTATTTACACAACATATGGGGTCACAAGAGCGATTGTAATTTTAGCTTTAAAGACTCTTTGGCTGATAAAATTAGTCTGCTAGAGTATAAAACTTATTGAGCCCATGGATCCATATCCAGTGGTATGGAACAAATCATTTCACTTTTTCTCTTATATTTTTATCTAACTTTGAGAATTAAATTGTAGTAACTTAACATTCTTGCATGCAAAAAAAAAAGTTTTATAAAAAAATTAATTTACATCTCAGGCTCATTTTTTTTCCCTTTGTCAAAATGAATGGTGTTTAGAGATAATTTTTCTTTGGAAAATAGTAAAATGAATTCAAAAGTAAAAACCCAGTACATATTAATAAATAGGACACCAATGAATAGAAAGGTTAGAGGGTTAATAGACATGAATGTTTTTACTATCTGCTCTTTAATATTGGGAGAAAGGCCTTTTTTGTGGAGTAAGTTAGGTTGACTGATTTCATAAATCAAGGAAGACAGAACTACATAAGTAAGTGATCTCCAAACTTATTTGGTCATCTCTATTGAATAAAGCAGGGGTCGGCAAACTTAAACATTCAAAGAGCCATTTGGACCCCTTTCCCACAGAAAACACTGGGAGCCACAAAGGTCCTAACCGGAAGCTCCCTGTTCAATTCTGGAGCCGACCAGAAGTTCAGTTCCCCCACCATAGAGTCTCTTCCTAGCGTGGCGTACTTTTTCCTCTACCTGTCATAACCGAAAGCCCTCTCAATTGTGGAGGCAACTGGAAAACCCTCCCCTTGCCATGGAGTCTTCTCCTGATGTGCTTTCCCCCGCTGGAAAGCTCATTGCAAAATTGTGGTGCCAACCGGTGACGGAGCCGCAGCAGAGGGAGGAAAGAGCCACATGCGGCTCCAGAGCCACAATATGCTGACCCCTGGAATAAAGCATAAACAAAGGGCTTTTACCAGTGTGGTACATTACAGAGGTGGTTAAAGTTTATGAAAACTGTAAGAATCACTGCAATCATGCTGCATATAGAGGAGTAGGAAGAAGAGGAGGAAAGGGGGTGTTTCTTCAGATTGAACACATTTCTTCACATTAAACACATGGAGCTGGTCATTACTGTACTAAATAAAAGCCTTACGCAAAGTCATAAGACTGCAAAACTTGCAGAATTCCAATTAACCAGTGAGAAAATATTCAAGGAGATGGGGGTTTTTTGTTTTGCTTTTGTTCTTCCCCATATTTCCATTTAATTTACAGAAAACTAATGCAATTTGTGAGCTAAAGAAAGGGGTAAGCAACGTGTTTGGGACGGGCCATATTTATTTAACAATTTTCTCCTTCTTGCAGAAAAAAATGTTTCATAAAATTATCTCCTTTTAACTTTATTGATCATTCTTCAAGAGACATGTGTCAATTCTTTTTCTAGCCCTTGGAAGGACACACTAACGCAATTAGAAAAGTTCGACAGAAAAGAGAAAGGGTTGGAGACGACTTCCTTTCTCCTTCAGTTATGTAACCCTTGAGTGATTATTCCCTAGGTTTTTAAATTAGTGTTGTGGAGAAAATGAAGTATTAGTATATCAAGAGAGACCCACCTATTTGGAATTCTGCAAACATGGTCTACTTTCTTTTGTAAAATGGCTGCTCCAGAGGATTGTTCTTTGACAAAATGATTGCTATTGGGGATATAATTAATTAGAAAGTACTGATCACCAGAATTCTGCCTTAACTCACACCTGTAGCATACTCCCTACTACTTCTGCTTGTATTTTATCCAGGCAGGTAAGTATTTTCCAAACAAACCATGGGTTTGCAACCACCCATCTAAGTGAGTTTACAGTATTTTTGGAAATAAAGATAATGTTACAGGATAGTATTTTGCTTTAAAACAACCTGTTCCCAGTTTTTAATCTTTTTTTTTTTACAAATATATATATTTGTATATATAAATTCACCTAGGGCAGGAAGCCTTACTTTCTTCAGGACAGATATTCAGTGCTATTTTGATCTTTGTAGATGCCAGATTAGGAATGTTTATCCTGAGAAAAGTGATAAAGATTAATCATAACCTACATAACAGTGGTGGGTTTCAAAAATTGTTTGAAACTACTTTGTGGGTGTGGCCTCCTTTGTGGGAGTGGCTTGCCACCCATGTGACCGGATGGGAGTGGCTTGCCGCCCATGTGACTGGATATGAAATTATGAATTAGTACTTAGGTCGGTCCAAGTAGCTATTCAGAAACTCTGGAATTGAAGCATGCAAGTCTTAAAGCTCTCAAGTTACAAGATCCTTCCACCCCTAACCCTTTAGCAGTGGTGAGTTTCAAAAATTTTTGGAACCTCTTCTGTAGGTGTGGCCTGCTTTCTGGGTCCACTGGTGGAACCTCTTCTAACCGGTCCGGTAGATTTGACGAACCGGTTCTACCGAATAGGTGCGAACTGGTAGGAACCCACCTCTGCTACATAAGTTCCAAAATTATTTGAGTTTTATATAAATGCATGTATTAATATAAGTTTACTTGGGACTGTATCATGATTCAGTTGTTTATTATTACTGTTTTACTCGTGATCTTTTTATCCAGGCTTTCATTCACAGTCTGAAATTAAGATAAACACTTCAGAATGAAGAATCTGACATGAAAATATTTGCTGAAAAGTTTTAGAATTACTGCTGTTGTCCTGGAGTTTTTGAGCATTTCTCTCTCTTTGAACCATGTGCCTTGATAGATATTTGAATATGATTCAACATTGGACTTCAGCTTCTATTCCAGAATAGATTCATCTGCTATACTAATTTCTATGATTTCTGTGTTTGTCTTGTAGGTTTTAAATGAAGCTGTTGGAGCAATGATGTATCACACTATCACTCTCACCCGGGAGGACCTAGAGAAGTTCAAGGCTTTACGAGTCATTGTTCGGATAGGTAGCGGTTATGACAACATTGACATCAAGGCTGCAGGGGAACTTGGTACGTTTAAATGCCACTCCTGCGGATCCTCTTTCTAAAATGTTGCTTGTTCTTAAATGCAAAGTAAATTATTTAATTGTCTCAGGATTGTAGGCACTAGCACTTAGACTTATATACCGCTTCACAATGCTTACAGCCCTCTGTAAGCGCTTTACAGAGTCAATATATTGCTCCCAACAATTTGAACCCTCATTTTACCAACCTCGGAAGGACGGAAAGTTGAGTCAACCTTGAGAACCAGTGAGAATTGGATTCCTGGCAGCCGGCAGACTTAGCTTGCAATACTACATTCTAACCACTGCACCACCACGGTTCTTGAATTAGTGTATATAGACTTGTTTTTCATTGGAGTGGCTTATATACAATTCTGATGCATGATGAAATATCTTCATGTAATTTGGTTGATTTATTCATAGTAAACATGGGGTCTCTGGTAGAGGTAAGATATATATTATAAGTTAAATGAACCTATGGAATCCTGATGTGGAAATAACACTCACCTAGAATAGATATTGCCGTACAGTTTTCTGCAAGAATACTATACTTTCAGAAGCATTGTGGGGGGAAGGTAATGTCGCCTGTTGTACAAATGAATCATATTCAATAGTTAGGAAGATAGAAACAGATTGTACTATTCTGTGCTTCTGTATCTCCATAGTCACAAAACCTCTGTAGACATTTAATTCAATACTAGTGCGTCAAGAAAAGTTTATGAAATGGTAGGAGAAGAAATGAAGATTTGGCTTAAATAATGTTAAACTAGCTTTATCTAACAGATCATTGTCCAAATAAGCTGCTGTTGCAGTTCCTAGAAAATTCCCAGAGAGTTATTTTGGCACATCTAGTAGGCATCAGATTGATCAGCTAAATGTAGAAACTAATCCTGGGTTAGTTTGTGGGTATATATGTTTAACCCTCTTTCTTCAAAACAATATGTGAAGGATAATTTTGTTCTATTGTTGATTAACAGCATCTTAGCAAGTTTTGTATACTGTATTTAATTTCAACTGTGATTAGAGGAAAGAAGCTAACTTTAACTCTGCTTTATAAATTACTTTATTGAGATTAACCTCAAAGAATAGCCTGAAACAATTTTTTTGCATCTGTTCACGTCTATTCCAGACACATGGACTAGTAGCTACATTCATGGATTTTTGCAATTCATCCATAAAATACTAAAATATTACTTAATAATACATGCCAACTGTTTGACCATGTAGAGGATGCAGCTCTATGTCTTTGGATCCAGCTGCTATTCCTATTAAAGCTGCTTAAATGGATCCTATGTTTCTTCCAGAATATATTACCATAGTAGTTATTTTATATTAGTTTTATAAATTGTATGTTCTATTGCCTATTATATTAAAAATTATAAGTGCCCTATATTCTTAAATTTGGATAACACACATATAGAAATTCTCATGTCTGTAACCTTTAACTGAATGAAATGGTGAATTATAGGGCAATTAGTTGAACTAATCAGGACCAGCGTATCTGCAAGACCGCCTACTGCCACACACCTCCCAACGGCCGATAAGATCCCACAGGGTGGGCCTCCTTAGGATGTCGTCAGCCGGACAGTGTCGGCTGGCAAGCCCTCGGAGGAGAGTCTTCTCTGGCTGCTCCGACCCTGTGGAATCAGCTACCCCCAGAGGTCCAGACCTTACCCACTCTCATGGCCTTCAGAAAAGCTGTTAAAACCTGGCTCTTTCGGCAGGCCTGGGGCTGTTGACCTTATTGTTAAGGTCCAGCCCCGATCAGAACGTATGCGTGTTGAGAATTTTTAAAACTATTCTTTTATTTTGCTTTTCTTTTTTCTTTCTTTGTAAGCCGTCCGGAGTCCTCCGGGATTGGGCGGCCTATAAATCTAATAAATAAATAAATAAACTAAGGTACCTCAAATGGGCTAACCTACAAAATGAGTCCATCACTCCTTGTTTCATTCTTTCAGTGGTGTTCTTTTACCAGATTCCTCAATGCCTTCAGCAATGGCAGAGCTTCTAATGTACTTGAAAAGTTCTTAAAAATCCAGGAACATATTTTGAGCTGTATTTCTGCCTTGAAAGTAGCCCATTTTGAACTGTATAGGAGTTGACAGCGGGTAATAGTTTCTGGCATTTTGCGTATTGCATGTTTTATGGTAATTTTATGTCAGAAATGTTTTACAAAATTTGCCAAATTTTAATTTCACAGGAAACAGGATTCTGGATTTTGGACACATTCCATAGGTTAGCCCATTTGAGGTACTTTGGTTCAACTAGTTTGCTCTATGATTCACCACTTTACCCAATTGAAGGTTACAGACATGAGAAGTGTGTGTGTGTATGTGTGTGTGTGCGTGCGCGCATCCCACCTTTTTTATTTTTACCAATAACTCAAGGTGGCAAATACAGTAGAACCTCGGGTCACAAACATTTCTGATTACGACCAAATCAGGTGCCAATCAAAAAAATCCACTAAATATTTCACTCTGTTCACGAACACATGCTCGGGTGGTAATCAAACACAGCTGCAGTTATTTCCCCTTCCACACCTTTTTTTTTGTGTGCGCGCATGCACAGTCAGTCTTGCTTCCAGTCACGACCAAATCAGGTGCCGGCCAAAGTCCTGGAACGGATTACGGTTATGACCGGAGGTTCCACTGTATATCCAACACACGTTTTCCCTCCTATTTTCCTCATCACAATCACTCTGGGAACGTGACCCGACAAATGCGCCCCCGACAACAGCGCGCCCAACAAAACCGCGGCGATAAAACCGCGATGTCAACAGCGCGCCCACAAAGGCATGTCGACAAAAGAGCGCTGACAGAAGCGCGATTACGGTTAGGGTTAGGCTTAAGGTTAGATTTAGGGTTAGGTTTAGAGCGCGCTTCTGTTGGCGCGCTGTTGTCGGCGCACTTCTGCGCTCATTCGTTGGCGCAATTTCGAACTCGCGTTTTTTTCACAGCGGTTTTGTCGGCGCACTTTTGTCGAGCGCGCATTTGCCGGTGAACCCTCTGGGAAGGGAGTCCTTCGGGATTGGGCGGCCTATAAATTTATTAATCAATCAATCAAGGGAGTTGAACTGAGAGAGAGTGACTGGCCCAAAGTCACCAAGTTGGCTATCATAGCTAAGGCAGGACATATAGTTATTGGGGTAACTTTTCTCGGCTTTAATTGCATTCCTACTCTTGCTTTAACGTTCTTCTAGGACTCTGGGATTTGAGGATCTTATTTAAAGACTTCCGTCCATAATACAGTTTCCAAGGATAGTCCTTTCAAAGTGCTCCTTATTCTGCAGATTCCAGCCTTCTCTGTCCCAAAGTGCGACTTCCATGATTCTCTAAGATGGCTCGAGGTTTTTTTGCATGGGTTAGCATGTTTGTGTTGGTCTCCAAATTATAATAAACTGCCAGAAAGACTGTTCATGGCGGCATAGAAATGGAAACCAATTTATCTTAGATCTTACTGAGCCCAAAGGCTGCATATTACATGCAGTGGCCTTCATCAAGAGAATGCCCCAAGTAGCTTCCATGTGAAAGTCATTGGGGAATAATTTCGAAGCACCATCAGCATAATGAAGCCTTAATTTTTCATTAGATATCAAATAACGTTACAAACATATCTTCTGGGGTTATTCCCTGTATAAAGGCTTATGCTCAACTCAATATTGGAAAATTATTTTAAAGAAGTAATTTATTAAGGGTGAGGCATACAGGCAGTTGTTTCCTTGGTTTCATATTCCTTTGCAGCAATCTCTCATTGTCTGACAAATATAAACAACTAATGACGCTATCCTTAACTAAATTAAAGAATTGTAACATATTGGCCATTTCAGTTTGCTGCTAAATAGTTCTGAGCTATTTGCAAGCAGGGCTGTTAACTGTTTTACCACTAATGAGTTCCATAACATTAGCATATAAAATAAAATTGATCTTTATAGGTTGCCAACTGTGTATGTCTGTCGATAGGGTGTCATTAAAAAAAAATTAATTGATTCAAAGTATTCCATTGTAAATCTTACTAAAGAATCACATATCCTTTGTAGCTGTTTCCTAAATTAGAGTCTTTGGGTGTCATTTACATAAATATGTTCCAACTTACCTATGACTCCTCATGGGTTTTTTTTTCCTAGCATCACTCGGTTGTCAGAATATTTTAGGGAATTTTCAAAGAAGTAAATTTATCATTGACATTTGAAGATTTCCTATTTCCTTTTATTGCCTCAGAAGTCCAAATAATCTGTTGGAATTTTAAATGCCTTAATATATACAAACATATTTTCCTTAGTTCTATATCCCTTAAAGACATCCATAACTCTTTACCCTATAGCACGGCAACATTAAAAAACAGAAAAGCTACCGCTGATATCAAAAGTTCTTGGATCTTGTAGGCCCTCTTCTTCCAAACTAGTGCCCTGTAGGTACAGTGGGGCAAAAAAGTATTTAGTCAGCCACCAATTGTGCAAGTTCTCCCACTTAAAAAGATGAGAGAGGCCTGTAATTGACATCATAGGTAGACCTCAACTATGAGAGACAAAATGAGAAAACAAATCCAGACAATCACATTGTCTGATTTGGAAAGAATTTATTTGCAAATTATGGTGAGAAATAAGTATTTGGTCACCCACAAACAAGCAAGATTTCTGGCTCTCACAGACCTGTAACTTTTTCTTTAAGAGGCTCCTCTGTCCTCCACTCATTACCTGTATTAATGGCACCTGTTTGAACTTGTTAGCAGTATAAAAGACACCTGTCCACAACCCCAAACAGTCACACTCCAAACTCCACTATGGTGAAGACCAAAGAGCTGTCGAAGGACACCAGAAACAAAATTGTAGACCTGCAGCAGGCTGGGAAGACTGAATCTGCAATAGGCAAGCAGCTTGGTGTGAAGAAATCAACGGTGGGAGCAATAATTAGAAAATGGAAGACATACAAGGCCACTGATAATCTCCCTCGATCTGGGGCTCCACGCAAGATCTCACCCCGTGGGGTCAAAATGATCACAAGAACGGTGAGCAAAAATCCCAGAACCACACGGGGGAACCTATTGAATGACCTACAGAGAGCTGGGACCAACGTCACCAAGGCTACCATCAGTAACACACTACGCCGCCAGGGATTCAGATCCTGCAGTGCCAGACGTGTCCCCCTGCTTAAGCCAGTACTTGTCTGAAGTTTGCTAGAGAGCATTTGGATGATCCAGAAGAGGATTGGGAGAATGTCATATGGTCAGATGAAACCCAAGTAGAACTGTTTGGTAGAAACACAACTCGTTGTGTTTGGAGGAAAGAGAATGTTGAGTTGCATCCAAAGAACACCATACCTACTGTGAAGCATGGGGGTGGCAACATCATGCTTTGGGGCTGTTTCTCTGCAAAGGGAGAGGAAGACTGATTCGTGTACAGGAAAGAATGAATGGGGCTATATATCGTGAGATTTGGAGAGCAAACCTCCTTCCATCAGCAAGGGCATTGAAGATGAAACGTGGCTGGGTCTTTCAGCAGGACAATGATCCCAAACACACCGCCCGGGCAACGAAGGAGTGGCTTCGTAAGAAGCATTTCAAGGTCCTGGAGTGGCCTAGCCAGTCTCCAGATCTCAACCCCATAGAAAACCTTTGGAGGGAGTTGAAAGTCCGTGTTGGCCAGCGACAGCCCCAAAACATCACTGCTCTAGAGGAGATCTGCATGGAGGAATGGGCCAACATACCAGGAACAGTGTGTGCCAACCTTGTGAAGACTTACAGAAAACGTTTGACCTCTGTCATTGCCAACAAGGGATATATAACAAAGTATTGAGATGAACTTTTGATATTGACCAAATACTTATTTTCCACCATAATTTGCAAAAAAAAATTCTTTCCAAATGAGACAATGTGATTGTCTGGATTTGTTTTCTCATTTGGTCTCTCATAGTTGAGGTCTACCGATGATGTCAATTACAGGCCTCTCTCATCTTTCTAAGTGGGAGAACTTGCACAATTGGTGGCTGACTAAATACTTTTTTGCCCCACTGTATGTTGGAGTGTAATTTCTCTAGGTAGTATGCAGTTCTAATTCACAATTTCAAAACAAAAACCCTCAAGGCTCAAAGGGAGTATTGTCGACATTCAAGGCCTGAGTTGTCCCTCCTCTTCGTTCTTACTATTAATAGATGCTAAAAGTTAATCATGTGCAATGAATCAAGTGGATGAACAAGATTGGTACAATCACTTCTCCATAGTTTCCTCCAACACTCCCCATATGTAGTATGAACAAGATTATATGGGGAGGGGGGGATAAGTTATCTCAGAAAGAACAAAGTGCCTTAATTCACCAGGTTTTATCATATAGAAAATTGTTTGTTACTAAAGTGAGTATGTCAGAATCTGAGAAGATGGAACTTCGATTAAAATCTCAGCATTACCAGGAAGCTAACCTCATAGACTTCCATCAAACCATTTTTTTCCCTCAATATAATCTGCTTATAACTTTGCATGAGTGTTTGAGTGGTACATGTGTGGTATTGATGCTATTGGAAGAAAAAAAATGAGATGAAAAATGTACTGAAGCAAGGCACTTTATTAATTCTTCTATGCCCATTATCTAAGATTGTTTTAAGAGACAGAAATCTGTGAATAAGGTTAAGATGAGTTTTGCTTTCAAAGCATGCAAGCAGATGGTGCTGCTACTATCCTGGAGTGACTGGAGAATGGGAAGAAGCTAATTTTGCTGAACTCCTCTCCTTACTCTGGTATCCTGCCGTCAAAAGAATCAGTCCTATGCTGAGTGAACATGGCTACGCTTTATCAAAGCTGCTTATTACTTAACCCTATTACGTTAGATCATTTAGCTTAGCGTTACCTTGTTGAAAGCAGGGCATTCCATGAAGGCAAATCATCTTCTTGCAGATATACAAGGCGAAGAGGGAAAATAAGTCTTGGGCAGAAATGTTAGGGTAAAATAAAAAGCATGGATGATTGAGCATGGCATTAAGGTCTAAGAGATTTCACACGTACATACTTTTAAGTGCAGCTGGTGTCCAGATTGGAAGCCAACTGTATTTCTAAATGAGGCCTGGAGACTTTCCATAGCATTACACAGATCTCAGGAAGGGATTCTGATTATAATTTGTTTAAACTGAATGGGATCAGAGGAAGAGCAGTGAGAAAATACATATATATATGCGTCAATTGCACTACTGCTACTCAGACAGATAAATTGACAAATTACACAGTGAGGCCAAAGTATGGAGCTACTGCCTACTGGTTGCAAGTCTCTCTTAGGCCTGTCCATAGAAGTGGCATTCACAATCTCTTCGGTTCACTGACAAAAGGGCCTTTTTTCTTTTTTTTCTTTCATCTCTCACTCTTTTTCTTTCTTTTTTATTTTTTTATTTTTTTATTTCTTCCTTTCTTTCTCTCTCTCTCTCTCTCTGTGTCAGTCTGTCTGTCTGTGTGTGTGTGTGTGTTTGTGTCTGTGTGTGGCAGTGGTGGGTTTCAAAAAATTTTGGAACCTCTTCTGTAGGTGTGGCCTGCTTTCCAGGTCCACTGGTGGAACCTCTTCTAACCGGTTCGGTAGATTTGACGAACCGGTTCTATCGAATAGGTGCAAACTGGTAGGAACCCACCTCTGACCTAACCCTAAACCTAACCCTTACCTTAACCTAAATCGCGCTTCTGTCGGCGCGCTTTTGTCGTGCGCGCATTTGTCGGGTCACAAATCTCTTCTGCCAACCTTAGTCTTCAGGCAAGGACTGTAGTTGATTTGTAAGATGTGTTGCCCACAATACAAAGAGATGTGCAAGTGAGAATTCCCCACCTTGTGGTACTTTCAGAAAAAGATCATTTCCTTGTTTCTGATCCTGCAGTTATAAGCATTAAAATTTGATACCACACATTCATATTGAAGATAATATGTGTGTGCTAACTAACAGAAGTAGCCAAGGAGTCTTTGAGCAAGAGAAGTTATGTTTAATCCGGTTTAGTATTGTTGCAAAGTGTTTTCTTTTCCAGGAAACAGAACAGTTCTTCGTTTAGAAGCAAATGGTGGTTTTTTGAGAGTTGTCTTCACTAAAACTTGGGTTTCTGTCCTCTCCTCCAGGGATTGCTGTTTGCAACATACCTTCTGCAGCAGTTGAAGAAACAGCCGATTCTACCCTCTGCCACGTCCTCAATCTGTACAGGCGGAATACTTGGCTCTACCAAGCTCTGCGGGAAGGAACCCGAGTGCAAAGTGTAGAACAGATACGGGAAGTGGCTTCCGGAGCAGCCCGTATTAGAGGCGAAACACTTGGCTTGATCGGATTTGGTATGTTGGAGCTTTCCCAGGGGCGGGGGGGAGAGGGGGCGACTTTGGTTTGTTCAAAATGGATCGCATAGCGACCCAATCTTCCAAGGAGATTCCTACATGGATTCTGCCCCCAGGTGTGCTCCTGCACCATTATTTAAGGAGGATGCTTTGAGCAGAAGCTTAACCTTGAGTGTAAAGGGAAGGCTTAGTGTAACCTGGGTCAGGCAATAGCAATAGCAGTTAGACTTATATACCGCTTCATAGGGCTTTCAGCCCTCTCTAAGCGGTTTACAGAGTCAGCATATCGCCCCCAACAACAATCCGGGTCCTCATTTTACCCACCTCGGAAGGATGGAAGGCTGAGTCAACCCTGAGCCGGTGAGATTTGAACAGCCGAACTGCAGAACTGCAGTCAGCTGAAGTAGCCTGCAGTGCTGCATTTAACCACTGAGCCACCTCGGCTCTTCTGCTCCCAACAGCCAGCTCCTTCCCTATATGACAGTGAGCCACGCAATCATCGAAAGCTTTTTTAAAAGCTTTTTAAAGCATTTTAAATGCTTTAAAAAGCAGGGGGGAAGTGTGTGGGAAGTTATCATCCAGCCCTCTCCCAGAAAAATGAAATCTCCTAGGAAATATTGAAAAGGCAGAATATTTCTCTGGATATGAAAAGAAAGAAACATGTTTTAAAAGACGGAATAGTTGCCTGTAGCTTCCTGCCCATCTCCACTGTTAATGGGCCATTAAGAAGGCCAAGCTAGTCCCTTTTACATAATAAAGACTTCTCCACTGCAGCCCCAGGGGGGATGGGAGTAAAGGCATGATAATATTGGCCCTTTACTCAACTGACCACATGGCATCTGAGAACTCAACTAAACCTGGATTCAAAACACAGCCCAGAGAGTTGCCCCTGCATGGCCCTATGGGAGTCTGACAACCAATCAGAATACATTTCTTACACAGCAACAGGAAACAGAGAGGTGGGACCAAACAGGGTATAAAAAGCCTAGCAAGCCCCTCCCTCAGCCCTTCTCTTCTTCTCCACCAACATTGAAGCATGTGATCACCTTTTCTGTTCAGGACTCAAGCCATGTGGTCCTGTCCATCAATAAACCATCTTTCCAAGCAGCCTCCATGTCTCCAGTGTCTTTTTCCCCACTTGGAGCTGAACCCAGGAGGACATTTCTTTCATCAGTCTTTAAAAAGCACAGGAGGAAAGTGTTTGGAAGACTATGCAGTTTTTCTCCCCATGATCTCACCCTGTTCGTGATCTAACCCTGTTCTCTGAATTCAGCTGTTCCTAACAAGGCTTCCTGTTAGCACAAAGTAAACAAGAGGGACCGTCTCGTGAGAAGCCTGTTTGTTGCTGATGGTTTCAAAGCTCCTTGTACTTGGAAGGAGGAGGGATAGACGGTTCCATCACAAAACCGCGTTCGACTAAAGCGCGCTCAACGAAACCGCGTAGCTGACGTCATCACAGCGCGACTAAAAAAGCACGCTGTGAACGCTAAAGCTAAAATTTAAACCTAAACCTAACCCCCCTATACTTAACCCTAAACCTAACCCTTAACCTAACCCTAAACCTAACCCTAAACCTAACCCTTAACCTAACGCTAAACCTAACCCTTAACCTAACCCTTAACCTAACCCTAAACCTAACCCTAACCCTTAACCTAACCCTAAACCTAACCCTTACCTTAACTTGAATCGGCTTGCTTTCAAAGCGCTTTTTAAAGCGCCCTTTTTTCTCCGCGGTCGCTGTTGTCGCGCTGCTGATGACGTCAGTGACGCGGTTTAATCGGGTGCGCTTTAGTGGAGTGCGGTTTTGTCGTGCCACGGGGATAGACACCCGGTCTCTGGAGGAAACAACTTCCAGCCCCCCTCGAGTTGATCTCCTATTCTTTCATTGTATGCTCGGAGTCTCTTGCTATTTGACCATCTACCCCTGTGGTTGATGTGCTTAGAATAAATTAGGTCAGTTAATAGTCATTGGTAGCTTGCTTCTCCGGGGGAGGGAAGTACGGATTTAGATTTTTTTAAGGTTTTTCTTCCTCACATGCACTGAAGTGCGCATTTATCCCATAACTGTGTTAATGAGTACTGGCAGTGAAAATGGGTGTGTCTCTGCCTTCCCATCTGTGCCTAAATATAGTGTGTAAGAAAAGGGAGTTTTTCCTCTAGTCCCTCCCATGGAACTCATCTTATTCCGAGACCCGTTTTTGCATGCTTAGGCCTGATTCTCTCTGCCTTTTTTTCCCTACATTTAAGAGAGAGAGAAAAAAAACACATCTTGATGTAGAACTTAGTGGAGACCCACAATGACATTGAATTGGGATGACATTGTGGGTAATGACCTGCTGATTGCATTGCAGCTGTCCCTCTTTATCAGAAGAGCCTTATTAAACCTTTGCTTCCAAACCATGACAGTTGTCTTAGTCATGCCCAATTAAATAGCCATTCAGTAAGAGTGCAGAAGGGAAGGGGGGAAGTGGGGGAGAAAACCCCCTACAGCAAACAAGTTGCTCTTCTAATAAATAAGGCTCAGAGGGGGGTTGTCATTCTACCGTTGTACCAAAGTCATTTGTAATAAAGAGTTCCTTAACCTGCTTTCTTGTTGGTGATCAGAATCGAGAAGCCATACAGGGCTTTCGAGTGTGGCTGGATGCACAACACTGTTTTGGTTTTGTGTTGGTGTGTTGTTTTTTTTAAACCTGTTCGGGTGCATCCAGTTCAGGGGTGGGTTTCTCGCCCCGTTCCAACCGGTTCGGTTGGAAGGGGGCCGGCGGCGTCCTCGTGCACACGCGCAGTGCACGCATGCGTACTAGCGTCTGTGTGATGCTCCAGCTGCTCCTGGGGGATCGCGCAGGCGCTGTATGCGTCCTGCGCTTGCGTGGAAGCGCAGAACTCGTCAAAACCGGGTGAGGAGGGCAGGCGGGTGGGCCCTTCGCCGTTCCCGGAAGTTACTTACTTCCGGGTTCGCCGACCAACCGGTTCACGGGGACTGCCGCGAACCAGTTGAAACCCACCCCTGATCCAGTTCCATTCTGGTTCTTTGGAAGACATTATTACTTACCTTGAGTTCCCTGGAGTCTCTTGTCTCTTTCCTTTCCCCACCTTCCAATTTGAGAATTCGACATCAGCCGGCTGATTATTGCACCATACTCTCTGTTAAAGCCGGGGCATACTTCTCCATGCACATAGCTAAATTTATTCAAATTAATTGCTTCTGAAGTGCGGTGACAAATATTTAATGGGCCTTTTTTTGAAAAATGCCATAGCTGCCTATATTCTGAAGGCAGATTCTTGTAATGCCCTCGTACATGCTGCATTACACGCTCCATGTTTGACCTTCAACGACGACAGCCGAGACAATTTATCTCTTGGAGATTTAAGTTCTACCAGCAGGAAGGGGGAAGGAAAGGAGATGAAAAGTCTTTTTCTAACCATGTAAAATATTGGCACCTCTTTATTGTGGAATAAATTGGCCATTAGAGTTGAAATTCACCCCTCCTTATTACAGTTTAGGAAGAGGCTTAAAATTCTTCATCCAGTCCCTTTTAGCCTTTTTGAAGTGTTCAACTTCCACCTTTAATGTTAGGAATATCGTTTTAGAAGATGCCCAAAGAAGTATTTATTTATATAGTATCTATATTTATATATAAATATTTAGAAGATATTTATAGCAAATCTATAAATAAACAAACAAATAAATAAATAATAGGGGAATTTCCTTGCAGCACAAATGCCTTTGTTATGATAGGAGAATGTATTTGGCAGCCAGTTGTTTCAGTCTATACTTAATGCACTCTTCACAACTAAACGTACCGTCAGATTGGCAAGTCTGTTACTACCGTGTTTCCCAGAAGATAAGACAGCATCTTAATTTCTTTTGATCCCCGAAATAAGTGCTTTGCCTTATTTAATAATAAGCATGAGGTCTTATTTTTGGTTCATCGACAAATGCTCGCTCGACAAAAGCGCGCCGACGAAACCGCGGGGAGAAAAACGCGAGTTCAAAAGCGCGTTGACGAATGAGCGCAGAAGCGTGCTCTAAACCTAACCCTAAACCTAACCCTTACCCTTACCCTAATCCTTACCTTAACCGTAATCACGCTTCTGTCAGCGCTGTTTTGTGGGTACGCTGTCGACGTCGCGGTTTCATTGGCGCGCTGTTGTCGGGCGCCCATTTGTCGAGTCACGCTTATTTTTGTGGTGTAGGAAGTGGCAAGTGTGGTCACCTCATAGGCTGCTGCCGTGTTACAATATTTTCAGGGAGGGCTTATTTTGGGGGGAGGGCTTATTTCAGCGCATGCGCTCAAAAGCCCAATTGGGCTTATTATCCAAGGAGGTCTTATTTTCAGGGAAACAGGGTACAGCTCTCTGATGTACGCGTCTGTGTATGTGGTTTCTTGTTTGTCTTTTTTGATATAGGTCGCACTGCACAAGCAGTAGCTGTTCGAGCGAAAGCATTTGGATTCAACGTGATCTTTTATGACCCATACCTGCAAGATGGGATTGAAAGGTCCCTGGGGGTTCAGCGCGTCTACACACTTCAGGACCTGCTGTACCAGAGTGACTGCGTATCATTACACTGTAACCTCAATGAACATAACCATCACCTGATCAATGACTTTACGATTAAGCAGGTAAATCTAAATAGCAATAGCAGTTAGACTTATATACCGCTCCATAGGGCTTTCAGCCCTCTCTAAGCGGTTTACAGAGTCAGCATATCGCCCCCAACAACAATCCGGGTCCTCATTTTACCCACCTCGGAAGGATGGAAGGCTGAGTCAACCCTGAGCCGGTGAGATTTGAACAGCTGAACTGCAGAACTGCAGTCTGCTGAAGTAGCCTGCAGTGCTGCATTTAATGTAATGCCCCTACTGCCACACTCTGGACCATTCCTAGGTTCTGAATGATCTTCAAGCACAACCTTAGGCAGCGTATGTTACAAAAATCACAAGTTGACTAGGACATGAATGACAGTCCAAAGAACTTCCTGATCTACGAACAGGCTCAGCCAGAACACTAGATGAATCTTTTCAAAGCTCTTCTTGGCCATACTGTCACTTATTTTTTAAACAGGAGCTAGGAATCCAAGAAGATTCCAAAATTACTCACTGGTCTTAAATAGGAAAGTACTACTCCTCCCAAGACTAAAGATGGAAATATCTCAGAGTGAGGAGCCAAATATCCGCTCATTTTTGTCAAGATTGAATCTGGCGTTCCACTCATCCAGATCTATGAAGCCTCCAGACTTTGGGACCTGATATCCCTTGACTGGATGATTGGAGTTGGAATATAATTGGATACCACCACTATGCTGATTGTATCAAACCCTGAACTGGCAGATGACTAATAGCAGTTTCAGTAGAGGTTAAACACAGAAGTGAGGGGGGCAACTCTGTTGCCTCACTAATGGGAGGCCATAGACATGCCCTTCTACTCTTCAACACTAAAGAAAGAGCTCTACTGTAATATGGTTCTCCACTCCCAACCCCTCCAGTTAGTTCAGTGAGAAATCAAACTTGCACAAGGATGGATTCTCCACAATGTGCTTCTGTAAAACAAGTTGGAAATTTCTCACTCTTGAGCAAGAGAAATAAAATGCATGGTGTTCCTTGATGCAGAGAAAGATTTAATAATAAAAATGCATCAGTTTTTGAAGAGTAAATTACAGTTGTCCAACATTTACTTACAGACACCAGCTCCTTCATTTTATGATCCTGAATGGTTTCAGAGCAGATTCTACCAAGGGTGTAGATATTAATGCTGTTATAGTAAGGTGACAAACCTAGAATAAAATCTTTATAAACTGTGGAATGGTCTTTTCTTTCTTCGTCTGTGGAGATTCTGAGTCATCCAGGTCATGGTTGTCCCTTAGATGCTTTTTCAAGAGGCAACTGGACTTTCTGGTTTTTTTTTTTGTTTTTTTTTTGAAGATGTTTCGCTTCTCATCCAAGAAGCTTCTTCAGCTCTTTTCTTCTTGTTTCCTCTTAGATGAGGCAGGGAGCTTTTTTGGTAAACACAGCACGAGGTGGTCTGGTGGATGAAAAGGCCTTAACCCAAGCTCTGAAGGAAGGAAGGATACGAGGGGCAGCACTGGATGTCCACGAATCAGAACCGTTTAAGTAAGTATTAGAAGACCTTGTATTGTAGCTTGCCTGATCTGGGCAACACTTAAAGAGTTGGGGGCCAGGCCACAACTTTGGAACAACTCAGAAGGCCATTTATAAAATGCTTTGATCTCATTAGACTATGTAGGACTGAATTTTTGACTAAATGTTTTGCTTCTGGGATAAGACTGTACTTCAACGGAGAAGATTGGAACAGTTTATACTGGTGGCCACCTACCCATATACCCACATCAACATTTCATTTTCAGGAAAAAAAGGATCCATCAAATTCTCAGAGTGCTGGGGAATGGAAACATACCCTCTGGGTTCCTTACCCGTGGTTTAAAGCCAGAGTTTTTCAGCCTTAGTAACTTTTAAGATATGTAGACTCCTCAACTCCCAGAATTCACTAACCAGCAAGCAAGCAGACTGGCTGGGGAATTCTGGGAGTTGAAGTCCGCATTTTAAAGTTGCTAAAATTGAGAAATCCTGCTAAAGTAAATCCTGTCCTGATAAGCTTGAAATGCCATATAGACAAAAAAAAAAATTGCCCTTGGCAAGATGAGCAGCATGAACTTTCAGAAATAAAACTTCATAAAGATTTTAGAAACCTGCTGGAAAGTTTTAAAGATCAGCGGGAGCCTGTTGTTATTGAGCTGCAAAAACTGGGGGGCCATAATTGGCTTTGCTAATGGACGGAGTTAGCTGTAAAAGTTGCATTTCCTGTACACCTAATAGCCTCTCCTGAATTCTTCGGGATTTTCTGTGAGGAATCCATTGTAGTCCCTTTAAGCAAAAACAAAGGGTGCTCCTTTAAGCAGAACATTGGCATTATGGCACAAGCCTGAATTTTAAATTGAAAAGTGACCCTCTCTACTAGAATTGCAGCTCTTTCCAAGCAGCAAAACAAGCAGTCACCAGTGGCAAAGGTCAGTGATTTGTGACTCCCCGTGGCTCCACGAACAAAAGTATCCCTTCTGCATGGAATCTGGCCATCTGCTTAGTTAGATTCTGTGAGCTATTGGATTCAGGTCCGGGAAAAATACAGTTATTGAAAGAACCGTATTATCCACATGCTATTATTTGCAATAAGATATATGCATAAGTTGACCAGATTTTAACACGGGGCGACTGACGATAGTTTGAGTGGGTGCGGCCGGCGCAAACTACCGTCAGTCGCCCTGCGCTCATCAAAACAAGTCCGGGGAGATCCTTTGCGGGCGGCCAGTTGTAGCTGCCTGCAAAGGACCTCCCCAGCTTCCGGAACCTGTGACAGTAAAAATCACTGCGCGGCAGTTGCAAACTGCCGCGCGGTGTTTTCTTGCCATGTGCGTGGCCGACCGGAAAATCGGGACTTTTTTTAAACGCCACAGGACGCGGGAAAAATTGGCCCAAAGCGTGACTGTCCCGCCAAAATCGGGACGTCTGGTCACCTTATATATGCAGTGCTACTTCAAGGAAGATCCAAGTGTTGCTATAAACCTATGAATTACGGACGACATTTCTAAATTGAAAATGTAAAAGGTATTATGGTTAATGGCTTCATCTGTTATGTGGATAAGTACATTAAATTGTAGAAAGCTGGAGGAAACTCCCACTCCAATAAAATGCTTCGAGGTTATTCAGAGTTTGATGGTATTTCAACAGCCTCACAATGTTGAGGCTCTGTTCCTGTCGTCCTGCTGAGAATAATCCCGAGAATCGGTTTCATATTGTAGGGCAAACAAACAGAAGCATTGTCTAAAACCATAATAGTATTAGCAATATAAAATCAATCCATCATCAAGAGTTCTACAAGTAACTTGAACACAGAATCCAGTCATAGGAGAAAACGTTGCAATAGATCTAAGAATCACTTAATTGAGTATTAGGCAAACACAGTTGCTGATCAACTAGATATCCCTGGTGATGTCAGCTTTTCAAGTAGCAGACATTTCCATTGATAGATGGGCAGCCATATATATTTGTTGAATTCATTAATTAATCAATTGTATTAGGAAGGTGGGTTTCAATTCCACTGTCACCGCTACAACATTTAAAGATCTCTTCCTTCATAATTTCACCAAGCAGACAGCCTCACCAGTAGCCATGGTTGGGGAAAAAAACACTGGTTTTCTGTGTGAGACCATATATGAGTATTGACAAATAATTCAAAATATATTTGTCAGTGATTGGAATGGGCAAGGTGGTAGGCATGGATAGCATTGTAACCAAGACCCACCACTATTGTACATGCAGTGACAAGTATGAACAGTGAGGCCGGGATGCATCTATCTTGTCTATTTTGACTCCTCCCATCGACCCCCCTAACCTATAGCCAAGAACAAAATAGGGAAAGCAGAATGCAAATTTTCTGTAATGGCTCAGTGAGGAATTCTGGGAGTTGAACTCAAAGTCTTATTAAAGTTGCCAAGACTGGAAAACTTTGGTCCAGATGAAGCCCTGCTTTATATTTTTCTTGTGAACTAATAAGTGTCAAATGGTTTTTGAATTTGAATTTGAATTTTAATAGATTTGTATGCCGCCCAATCCCGAAGGACTCCGGGCGGCTTACATAAAAACAGTTTAAAAAACAGAATACTAAAAAAGTTAAAAAATACAAAACAGAGCGAGTTAAAAAAGGACACAACATACACTCGATGTTAATGGGGCTGAAGCTCAATCAGAGATCAACAGCCCCACGCCTGCCGGAACAGCCAGGTCTTAACAGACTTTTGGAAGGCCGAGAGAGTAGGGAGGGTCCGGATCTCAGGGGGTAGATCGTTCCATAGGGCCGGGGCAGCTACAGGGAAGGCTCTCCCCCAAGGAGCCGCCAGACGACATTGTGTAGTCGACAAAGTCTAGAGGCCATAAATTACTTTGTTGTCCACATACATTACTGAACCAAAAACTAAATTTCAATTAGAGGTTAATGAACATTAAGTTGGGGAGATCCTTGATGCTCTCTCAGCTTGATTGTTTTCCTGCAGGCGTTTCATTACCCAACTAGGTAACATCATCAATGCTAGAAGGCAATGGTGTTTGCTCTTTGTTTATATATAGGTGGCTTGAATATAAACTTCTATTTAAATAGAGCAAATTTGACAAAAGACTTTGCAAAAATTGATTATTTCAAATAAATAAGTTATTTACTTCCTTGTTGTAATAAATCCCTTTTTCTCTCACAATCAATGACTATTTTGAAAACTAGCTTTAATACCGGACTTTCTGTCCTGTTGAATTCCAAAAGATCAAATGATAATACAAGGTACTCCATTGCTACACTGAGGTACTTCAAGGAGAAGCTTGAGACCCTTCATCGTTTATTTCCCTGCCCTCTTTCTATTCCAATAGATTTTTTTCCATATCAGTTAGAAGAAAATTGCAACACTCACTTAGATTTCATGTATCTGGGCAGACATACGAATAAAACACATCTGGCGTCCCTGTCACATACAATTTGATTGCATCTAACATCTTAATCTGCCCCAAGTCCTAAAAACTTGGATTAGAAATCATTTTCCTTGGGGAATTTGTCAAACCTTGTCGTTTATTATGCTTGGAAAGCATTATAAAATTATTATTTTTTTTATATCAGCTCATTTTTTTTGAGGTAGTGGTTAAACTGGAACGAGATTTCCAGTTTCCAACCATCACCCATTATTGAAGGAAAGCAAAGAAGTAGTGAAATGGGATTTGCAGCTCCAGCGCTCTGGAACGAGCTCCCTGTTGAGATCCGGACCCTTACTACCCTCCCGGCCTTCTGCAAAGCCACCAAGTCCTGGCTGTTCCAGCAGGCTGGGGGGAGCTGAGAAGCATCTACCTCCACGGAAATTGTGAATGTTGGTTTTGTTTTTTAATATGTTGTCTTTGTCTCGTTCCCCCTTTTCCCTTGTCTTTTGTGAGCCGCCCGGAGTCCTCCGGGAGTGGGCGGCATACAAGACAAATAAATAATAATAATAAATAACAATTCTCTGGTGGGATTTCATTCAGAGCTTTTTTTTTATTAAAAAAAAAACCTTGTCTCTAAAATGTTTTTGTAGCTTTGCTCAGGGGCCCCTGAAAGATGCACCCAATTTAATTTGTACTCCACATACTGCTTGGTACAGTGAACAGGCGTCACTAGAGATGAGAGAAGCAGCTGCAACAGAGATACGCCGAGCGATTACAGGTACTCTCATGTGCTTTGCTCCGGGAGAGGTTTGATGCCTCCCCGGAAGGCTTCCCTGCGTCTGGGCTGAATCTTATACGCAAATGTTTCTGATCATGAAAACCTCCCGAGACAGAAAACATCCTTGCCTGAATATTTCTGCTGCATTCTTTGGTTTGGGATTAGAAACCGGTCTCTGAGTTTCCAAGACAGTTGAGGCGCATAGGTGACATGTTTAGCCCTGGGAAGGAGGGATGTGGTTTTGTTTTTTTGTTTTAAACCAGGTTTTGCCAGCATAGCAATAGCAGTTAGACTTATATACCGCTTCATAGGGCTTTCAGCCCTCTCTAAGCAGTTTACAGAGTCAGCATATCGCCCCCACAGTCTGGGTCCTCATTTCACCCACCTCGGAAGGATGGAAGGCTGAGTCAACCTTGAACCGGTGAGATTAGAACCGCCGAACTGTAGATAACGGTCACCTGAAGTGGCCCGCAGTACTGCACCCTAACCACTGCGCCACCTTGGCTCATAGCATGATAGATACCAAACCAGGTCCAGGTCTAGAATAAGACTTGATCATCATATCTATCAGTATTGTAAGAGTATTCTATCAAGGATGTTATCTCCACTTTCATGGAATGGAGGCTGAATATTTTTGTGGCTGGTGGAAAGAATATCCCATTTTGATCAATCAGAGAGTTAGTATTTTGTCAGCCACTTTTACACCGTGTATGAATTTGCCATTTCCCTATCAATTACTTGGCTAGTAAGGTACATGAGGCAGCCCCTCTTCCAACAGCTGCTTTTTCCAGTAAAGCAAGTAAACATGATGTGCTCCAGCGGGTCTTATGAAACAGCAGCAGAGCAAAGGGATGGAGAACTTTAAATTCTAACCCTTTAAAACGCTCAGCGAGATTCCTGGCAATTATATTAAACAAGCAAACACACCATGTTGCATACTGTTTCACCTTCAGGGAACTTCCACTAGCTTCCTTCGTTTTGAACACCATCCCAAATTGGAAATGGAGTCAGGAAGAATATTCCCACAGCCCTCAATTAAAGGATTGTGGAAAAACAGAACATTTGGTAGAGTGTCCTACATAATATCAGTAAGAGTCTTAAAATTCTAATTATTCCAGGTCGCATCCCTGAAAGCTTACGGAATTGTGTCAACAAGGAATTCTTTGTCACAACTGCGCCTTGGTCAGTAATAGATCAGCAAGCAATTCATCCAGAGCTCAATGGTGCCACATACAGGTAAGATAAAATAATTTTTCTTTTTCCTTTTTCTTTATTTCTTTCTTGGTAATTCTGTCCGTTCAACAAAGGGGCTTGAAGAATGAGTTACTCAAAATCTAAGATTTCTGAGTGGGTGGTAGTAATCCTTCAGCTTTTTGTGTTTTGGAACTTGCATCCACAGAGGATGATTACTATTGTAATCTAATCAAGAAGTGGTAGAAGGTTCTGAGAGATTATTTTCATTAAAATCTTGCTCCGCTTCCCTATCATAAAAGCATTAAGGACGCAATCTTGGCATTAAAGTGTTTGTCAGGTCTCCAAAGTTCAACAACCAAAGAAATGTTTTTTTTTAAATCCAGGCCATCAGGTGGAGATCATGTCATAATGATGGGCTAGAAACTATTGTTGATCTCTGTTTTATACTTCACGAAAGGCTTTCCTTGATTTGAATATCAATTTATTCAGTTGTTGCACTAGATCATTTAAATAACTTTGAACATGCAGAACTTAGAGTGACCCAAGACATTTATACTTACAAATAGTAACTTTAAATAGTAAACGGTAATATTTAAGTGAAAAGTCTAGAAAATGTCAGTTTTCTGCCATTTGGGTGATTTTTTTGAAAAAAAATTGCACTCTTTACAGCAGGGGTAGTCAACCTTTTTATGCCTACCGCCCACTTTTGTATCTCCGTTAGTAGTAAAATTTTCTAACCGCCCACCAGTTCCACAGTAATGGTGAATTTATGAAAACCTAATGAAATGTTTTTAAATAATGCGATGAAATTTTTAAAAAAAGTTAATTAAATTTTTAAAAAGGAAAGTGCTTCAGTATCAGACAAAATCCCTACCGCCCACCATGAAAGCTGGAACGCCCACTAGTGGGCGGTAGGGACCAGGTTGACTACCACTGTTTTACAGGTTGTTGGAAGTTTTTTGCCTCCTGAAAAAGCACATTTGGGGCAACCATGACCAGGATGACTGAGAATCTCTACAGACTATATACCCTTTTACAATGTTAGAACTTTTTAATTGCTTTAAAAACATAAAATGTATTTGGTATAACTTGGCTCTGCTTATACTATCATGTACATTATAATAACCCTGTATGGAACAGTTCACCGACAAAAGGGCGAACGACAAAACCGCGCCCGACTAAACCGTGGTGACAAAACCGCATGTTCTAAAGCGCTCCGACGAATGAGCGCTGAATCGCGCCGACAACAGCGCGGCGACAGAAGCGGCTGTAAAACTAACCCTAAACGTAACGCTAAACCTAACCCTAAACCTAACCCTTACCTTAACTTAAATCGCCTTTCTGCCAACACGCTGTTGTAAATCGCCCTTCTGTCGACGTGCTATTGTCGGCGCGTTGATGACATCGCGGTTTTAGAGACGCAGTTTAGTCGGTCGCGGTTTTGTTGTTCGCCCCTCTGTCGGGTCACGCCATGGAACAGTATTCCAGTAGGGTAGAACCTGGGCAGTGGGGTTGAGGGCAACTATAATCCAACAATTTTGGAATGGCCCTATATTGCTCACCGTTACTGGTGTAATCAGATATAAATGCACCTATTTTGCAAAGGTGATTAATTTTTTGTGAAAAAAAAGACAATTCTTATAATCATATATTCATCTTTATTAGGCTACCATCCTCTCTACTAGATGTTTTGCTGGTTTGAGATGGGAACATTGAGCTGAAGCAATGCATCAGTTTTCATTTATTAAAGACATCACTGCTAATCCACATATCTGTTGCTCTGAGATAGTCTTGAAATATAAGCTGTAGGCAAACTTTAGACTAACTAGGGAATAAGGAAGATTTCCATTGCTCCTCTGTAGTTTCTTATTCTTCATTGGAATTAATAGGAACAGGCTGGGGGAGTGGGAAGCTTTTGACCGGAAGAAGACAGTCTGGAAAATACAATAGTATCCTTCGAGTAACAAAAAAGAAGTGACACAGAAGACAAGGTCTGTCCTTCATTATTTCACAAGGCACAATATGCAATAACCGATTGAAGTTATATTGTGCAGTTTCCAGTTAAATGTTAGGGGGCAAAAATATCTAAGCCCAAGAGCAGTTCAATATAATAGAATCTTAAGAGGATTTTCTTTAAGGAAAGGTTAGACAGCTGTCCGTCCTGGATAATTTAATTCAAATTCTTCCATGGAATGGCAGTTGAACATGATGGCCAGAATAGCTTTTTACAACTCTTGTGATTCTATTAAATTTCCTTCTTTCTCAAGTAAACTGAGAGCAGGACCTTTTATTAAAGAAAATAAATTATAAAGTCTTAGTCTTTCAAAACCAGCTGTGTATGATTTTATTTTTCAGTTATCGCTATAGATCCAAGAACCTACAGTATACTTTAGACATAATAGAAAACCACACAAAAGAACACGCCTGTACACACACACACACGTACACACGCAGACGCATGTGTGTGTATGTGTATGTGGATAGTTGTATTATGTTTGAAAACGGGAATTTTTTTCCCTAAGAGGTTTAATTCCCAAGCAAGATGGATCCAAACTTAAGTTATAGACTCCAGAAACTATCCTGTGGTCCTCTTTCAGTACAGTACAAAAAAATTAAAATCTTTGGACGTTCCATAAAGATTTATACAAGCCATTTAGTAATCTGTTTTTTGCAAACAAGAATTGTATAACACAGAAAGGCTTTCCTTGTGAACCCTCATTCAGTAAGCATTCTAAATTATGATGATGAACAAGAATGATATATAGCAATAGCAGTTAGACTTATATACTGCTTCATAGGGCTTTCAGCCCTCTCTAAGCGGTTTACAGAGTCAGCATATCACCCCCACAGTCTGGGTCCTCATTTCACCCACCTCGGAAGGATGGAAGGCTGAGTCAACCTTGAGCCGGTGAGATTAGAACCGCTGAACTGCAGATAACAGTCAGCTGAAGTGGCCTGCAGTACTGCACCCTAACCACTGCGCCACCTCGGCTCTCATATATGGTATGTCCAATCCATGAAGTTGTAGCCATTGCAGCAGTCTCATGGTCATGTGATCATGATTTGGGTGCATGGCAAAAGGCTTGCAAATAGGACAATTGCAGTGTAGTTGTGGTTGTGTGATCCCCATGTGAAACTTTTCTACCAGCTTCCCACAAGTAAAGCTAGGAGATTACAAGTAACTGCCAGTCCTGCTGCTTTTTCCTCAGTCCTGGCAGCCACCCACACTCCATACACATCAGTGGTGGGTTTCAAAAATTGTTCGAACCTACTCTGTGGGTGTGGCCTCCTTTGTGGGAGTGGCTTGCCGCCCATGTGACCGGATGGGAGTGGCTTGCCGCCCCTGTGACCGGATATGAAGATGCCGATGACACTTGTCAGAACCACCTTAAATTACCCCACACACAGCACTGGCATGCATAAGAATATGATGTCAACTTGTTTTTCAAAAGGCATCTTTGGTTTGCGTCAAAACAACTTCAACACACGCAATGTTCTGATTGCACCACAAACGCAGTAGTCATCCTTACCTTTCACAGAGGCACTGAGTTTTATAAATATGAGCATGATAGTGTAGAATAATCATATCCAAGCACCAGTGGTGGGTTTCAAAAAATTTTGGAACCTCTTCTGTAGGTGTGGCCTGCTTTCCGGGTCCACTGGTGGAACCTCTTCTAACCGGTTCGGTAGATTTGACGAACCGGTTCTACCGAATAGCTGCGAACTGGTAGGAACCCACCTCTGGTACACATCTACTCCATAGCACTTACCCATGTACCTGGTTTGTGCTCTGTAGCACTTGCCCAACCCTAGCTGTCACCCATCTGTTTGGGACTTCCACTGCTTCCCATGTCACAGTTACGTGAGATCCTTGATCAATAAACTGTGTGGTCCTGGAGTTATGATAGCACTGGGACTACCACTGCTATAATGATCATACAGTCACGGTTAAATAAGGCAATTTCTTGCCAGCTTCCCATAACCAAAGTCAGTGTAGAAGCCAGCAGGAAGTTTCAAGTCCCAGGTCAGCAGGCAGGGTCAATAGAGCCGAGGTGGCGCAGTGGTTAGAGTGCAGTACTGCAGGCTACTTCAGCTGACTGCAGTTCTGCAGTTCGGCTGTTCAAATCTCACCGGCTGAAGGTTGACTCAGCCTTCCATCCTTCCGAGGTGGGTAAAATGTGGACCCGGATTGTTGGGGGCAATATGCTGACTCTGTAAACCGCTTAGAGAGGGCTGAAAGCCCTATGAAGCGGTATATAAGTCTAATTGCTATTGCTAATAGCTGCTGGTGTGTTGTGGACAGGGCAAGGAAATTCAAAGAAATGCATAGAAGATGTGACAAGAGTTGGGGTGGGTGCAAGAGGATGCACGAGAGGTGCAAGTCACAGAGGCTGCACAAGGTTGTAGTATGGATTGAGGAGGTGCAAGGGGGTCCACAAAAGATGCATGTTGGAGAGAGTATGAAGGATGCATGAGACACGTAGGTCAGAGAGAGTGCATGAGATCATGACCCAGGTTGGGCAGGGTGTGTGCAAGAGGTGTGAGTCAGGGAGGGTGTGAGGAGTGCACAAATAGCTGGTGTGGCACAAGCACAAAGAGGCTGAGGAAAGGCACATGGGTAGGGAAGACTTACCTTGCAACTTGCAACTTTCTCTGACGGCTTCCACATTGACTTTCTGGGGAAGCCCTCGGAAGGTTGCAAATGCTGATCATGTAAATCGCATGTCATGCAACTAGTCATAAGTTCTGGGACTGTCTAAAGTCCAAGGACTGGTTGTAATCACCATTCATTCAGAGCCATTGATGGGGGAGGGGGGGATACATAGTATGTGCTAGATTTTAAAGTAACGTGACTGCACTTGTATACTGTTGCTCTTTAATTCCACTGTAAAAATAGGACAAGCTGAATATATTAATAGATTGTAGAAATACACCGAAGGGAGGAGTAGAGGGATAGAAGAAAGAGGGGTAGAGAGGGTGGGAGAGAGGACTGGAGGGAGGGGGAGAAGGAAGGGAGGGAGTGTATCGGGAGAGAGGAGTGGTAGAGTGGGAGGGGAAGTAGGGTAGAGGGGAATGATGGAGGGAAGATGGAAAGTTGGAGCGGGGAGAAAGAAAGGGTGTATGGAGGGTCAAAGAGGTACATTGGGTTTCTATTTTTGGGGGTATTGTTGACAAGAGGAATGGCTGTGTTTATTGTTTAATGTTATATGGCCCCGGTTATGCACAGTATATATGTGACTGTACGAAAATGAAAATGGAAAATAAAAACACACGATAAAGTCCAAGGTCTGGTTGTAATCACCATTCATTCAGAGCCATTGAATGACCGCTGAATGGGCCTAAGTGAAGGATTGCCTGTAGATGTTTTGAAAAGATTTGACAACCATTTTGATTACATAGTTATGATCGTTCAAGTCAATCTTGATTCAAGGTGACTGAACCAATAGGTTCATGTAGTTTTCTTGGCAACATTTTTCAAAAGTGGTTTGCCAGCACCATCTTCTCTCGCCCCAGTTGAAAGAGTTCGAGCTGGCTTTTTTAGCTAAGGAATACTAGGACTTCACTTTCCCTGTTCCCATTCCAGAGCCTTTTAACTATTACATGAAACTGGCTTTCTTATTTTAATTATACTGGAAATAAATTTGAAGGAACATAATCCATTAGTATTAATTTAAACAATTATTTGTAACTTTATAAACTTCTGTATACATTTACATATTCAATCAATTTTAAAATATGCATTTTAGACCATTATTTTTGAAATTAATTTCTAAAATAAGAGTTAAATAAGCACTGTTACATTTTTTTTAATTAGGTTGATGTGTTGCCCATCTCATCTAGATAATTCAAAACTGAGCTAGATTATATTCTTTGAAGTGTTTCCTGAAAGAGCACCTATTACATAAAATCTCACTTTTCGTTCTTTCTTCCAATAGAAAAAATTGGCCACTGTTTCTGTCTTGTTATCTTTTGAAAAGAGATGCAAAAAAAACCCCAAGAGGATTTGGGTTCAAATAAGATTACTTCTTCAACTGCTGGGATATATATTCTGGCTGTTTTGCACAGGCTTCTAAAATAACAGGAATAAAGAAATAGGATAAAACCATTTTTGTAAGAGCTGTCTTGAAAGAATTGAAATAGATGTTATTACTGAACTTATTAGGAAAATAGTTTTCCTACGGGATTCCCCAATCCCTTAATCATTATACCATTCCTTTTTCTAGAGAAGATTAAGATTTAATTTATTTGTATGCCGCCCTTCTCTAGGAGGGACTCAGGGCGGCGAACAACTCAAAAGGGGAAAGGGGATACAAACAATACACGTAATTAAAATACACAAGAGTCATACAGCCATACAAGTCGAGAGGGGAGGGGAACTCATCAACTCCAGGCCTGCCGGCACAGCCAGGTTTTGACGGCTTTCCGGAAGGCCTGGAGAGGGGTGAGGGTCCGAATCTCCGCGGGGAGTTCATTCCAAAGGGCCGGAGCTGCAACAGAGAAGGCCCTCCCCCGGGTGGTAGCCACATGACATTGGCTGGTAGACGGAACCCGGAGGAGGCCGACCCTGTGCGATCTAACGGGTCTGTGGGAGGTAATTGGCAGCAGGCGGTCTCTCAAGTACCCAGGTCCAATACCATGAAGAAACACGTGCGCATTTGTTTTCTTCTAATTAAAAATCAATTTCTTTCTAGATATCCACCAGGAATGATGAGTGTTACTCCAGGCGGAATCCCAGCAGCTATGGAAGGTATCATTCCAGGAGGGATTCCAGTTACCCATAATCTTCCAACTGTGGCCCACCCTTCTCAAGCTCCATCTCCCAACCAGCCCTCCAAACATGGGGACAACAGGGAACATCCAAATGAGCAATAGCAGACAATTAAAGCACTCCAATTTGGGACCAAGAGACGTTGGATAAGAACATGACAAACTTGAAAGGGATTTGATACAAAATTTGTAAGGTTCATTTTGGACAGATGCATCATGATGTTCCAGTGTTAACGACGACAACGACAACCACAACAATCACAAGATAGGAGTCAAGACTTAAGGGAGGGAGGGGGAAACGGAAGAAGTCATCTGCTTACTGAAGCACTGAAAACTAGGATTTGATAACATTACTGATCAGCTTCTGTTATTGTGTATTTAAGTTCTTTCATCTTTACATCAATCACAAGAATAATATATGTATCTTCTATGTCCCTTTGGGGGGAAAAACAGCTGATTGAAGTATCTTATTACTTAGAACATAATCTAACAGCCCTAACGAAACTTACATGATAATAGAGAGGACGCCATCCTGTGACTTCAGCCCTTTCCTTACTCAATTACCTGGCTTCTCTTTCGACACCTTGAGGAAAGATGACCCACACACGGAGAGACACTTTTGCTCGTTACAGTTATCCGTAGCCACTAATTTACTGGAGGGATGCTACTCAAAAGTTTAATTACAGTTATATAGCTTAGAGAGGGGAAAAGGCCTACGTTAACTTACTGCCTTTTTCACAGAAATTGACGCTTCTCCCACAAGATACACTTAATAAAGTAGCTGTAAGTTCAATAACACATGATGATGCAAAAGGAAAAAAAAGTGTTAAGTCTCACATTTATATTCAAATATATTTTTCTCAGTTTTAAATCCACAGCTATTTTATTGAGTGGAAGAGTCTTGAGCTGGAAAGGATTCAAGAATGTTGCATTTCCTTATGTCTCAGGAAAAAAAAAAACACTTTTTATGGTAACTTGTCAGACTGTATGAACAAAAAACCCACTTTTTTAGACATCGAAGTCTTCTTTTCTTCATGTGGTATTTTATACAAGGGCACTTCAAAATGTGTTTATTAGATGTGACTGATTTTAACAAATCCTATTAGATTTGTATCAACTAGTTTACATGTTATATTCATAGTCTTTTGTGAAAACATCACCTTTTGTTGGGGAAAAAAAATGGCTTATTCCGAGCCTTTGTATGGGTACATTCTGTTTCTGTGATAAAAAGTTTTAAAAGCTGTCCCAAACAAAACAAAAACCAGAACCAATGGCTACCAGAAATATGTTTTGTTTTAGTGTATTACCGTTAACTGTATTTGTTTATTGTAAAGGTGAGCATATAGCGTTCAGTGCAGTTTTCAATAAAAAGTGACAATTTCTATAATTTCAGTTGGACCAGGCCCTCAATGTTCTTGAACCAATTCTGATTGAGAACATTACAGAATCCACAGTAGAATTAAAAACTTTCGTCCTTCATAGACTATTGAACATTGTAGGGTAAAACTGGATGGTGACTTTGAATTTCTCAAACGTGCCCCACGCCAGGAGTCGGTATGTCTAGAACAGTGTTTCTCAACCTTGGCAACTTGAAGATGTCCGGACTTCAACTCCCAGAATTCCCCAGCCAGCGAATGCTGGCTGGGGAATTCTGGGAGTTGAAGTCCGGACATCTTCAAGTTGCCTAGGTTGAGAAACACTGGTCTAGAATCTGAGAATCCTTAGCATTTGGGTGAGAGCTGACAGGTTTGTTAGCAAATAGCACTTAAGACTTATATACTACTTCACAGTGCTTTACAGCTTTACCTCTCTAAGTAGTTTAGAATCAGCGTATTGCCCCCAACAATCTGGGTCCTCATTTTACTGGAAGCCTGAGTCAACCTTGAGCTGCTCAGAATAGAAATCCTGGAGCGAGCAGTGAGTTAGTTCTGCAAGTACTGAATTCTAACCACTGCGCCACCACGGCTCCGATGAGCCCGATCAAACATCATTTGGAACTCCCAGGACAACATGGAGAAAGTGTTCCCTTTTGTGCAGTCTTTCCCGAGCCGAGGTGGCGCAGTGGTTAAATGCAGCACTGCAAAGCTACTTCAGCTGACTGCAGTTCGGCTGTTCAAATCTCCCCGGCTCAGGGTTGACTCAGTCTTCCATCCTTCCGAGGTGGGTAAAATGAGGACCCAGACTGTGGGGGCGATATGCTGACTCTGTAAACCGCTTAGTGAGGGCTGAAAGCCCTATGAAGCGGTATATAAGTCTAACTGCTATTGCTATTTTCCTCATCATAGCCGAACATATTGTATAATGGGAGAAATAGAATGTGTCTGAATTCAAAATACTCCAAGAGCAAAGAATTCTCTTGCCCTACATGCAATCTTAGAAGCTCTATTACTGCTAAACATTATGGAATTAACAGGCGAGGTAAATGACATTTTATACTGGTCAGCATCAATTGCTTTCATGCCAAGTGTCCCATAATAATCTTACGGATAATTAACAGCTACTTTGGAACCACTGTCTTTCATGCTGCTATCCGTATGAAAAGAGAATGTGTATTTCATATGAGCCATAAACTCAACTTATGGACCATCCTGAAGAAATGATTGCAATGACTAAAATACTTTGTGTATGTTAAAACTTTTATAATTACTATTCAATATTCTTCCAAAAGCCTATGTGCTATGTTGGAAAGGAGTTTATGTGCGAAAGGAGAAAATATAAAGTTGCCACCAGCTCACACACTGCCATTTTCTTTCCATGGCAAAAGTTTTGGTCTGGAGCGAGGGTGACAAACACGCGGTCCAGATGCATTACACACTGGCCACTCCCACCTCCATTTTAGCAGGAGGGGGGAGTTGCGATACGCCACGTCAAGATCATGAGTTTGACACTTCTGGTCTGGTGCAATATACAAAAGAAAAAAAATTGGTCCAGGCAGGAGTCAGTATAAATCAAAAATCACAAAACTAAATTTACAATCCAGTGTCCTAGGACTTCAGCCATGAAAGTATACAAATATTTGTGGCCATTAAGATATCTGATACTAAAATTAGCTTGTCAGTGAACTTTTAATGTGGTTTGAGAAGGCTTAAAGGAAACGGGGGACACACACAAACTATGGAAGCAGAAATCGAAAACAAATCATTGGTACAAAACTTACATTTTGTTCTGAATTGATGGAAAAGCACATTACCAGCTTGAACATATTCAAGGGATTCAACTTCATAAATGTGTTGATGATCTAACACTGCAAATATGTGCAACTTACCATAGATAGCAGAATAGAGCAACCAGGAGGAACATTGATGAATTACAGAGAACATTTTAGGAAGTCACACAAATGAAGGTGAAGTAACAAAACGTTTACACTGGCATTAGTGAATTTTTAGAAGTTGCTATTCTTGGGACTTTGTTCTTAAGCCAAGAAGTAGCATTCCAAATTACGCATAATTAGCATTCATGAAAAATACTTGAATAAGCCAATCATATTTGTTATGGGATGTTCTACCATGAGTAAATGTGCTGAATAGAGACATTAATTTTGTATTGCTTCCAGTTAATAATTTGAAGAGGAAAATCCCCACTTAAAATCAGATAGTTACTTTAAGAGGAGACTTTGTGTTGAGATTTTTATACCAGTTGCCATTGTAAAAGTTATCTTACTAGGCTAAATCTAAATTAAATGATAGAAGAGGCATGCCGCTAAAAGAATTTATAAAATACTGGTATAATTAAGAGAGCATAATCCACTACAATAGAACACGGCTTTGGAGGGGGAAATAATTACCTTACAAAATGGTGGAGATGGCAAATCATTTTGATGCTAACCATAGAAGTGGTGAGGGGTTTGTTTGTTTCAAGAGAACAGCAGGCTTTGAAATAAGACATAGAACAAAATATCTGAATAGGATAAACAATTTAAGTAATAAAGGTTCAAAAAAAAAACCACAATTCAAAAAAAAATAGGACAGCAAAATATTCAGTTTAATTTGGAGCACTGTAAAGAGACTTTACAACTTTAAAAGAAAATCAAACTGAAGTCTGATCTCTAGTTTTTAAGCAGGGATATCATGTCAGAATTTCTCCAAGTTTGTTTTAAAAAATGTAATCCTTCCCAAAAATTATACATCAGATGACAGGCCTGCATACTATTGCAATTACCGTAGTGTTTCAAGGCCCAGCTATAATTAATAACTGCGCTGCTATACTGTAAGAGCAACTGGAATTACAATCTATAAAACCACTGACTTCCGCTGAGCCTCCTAAGGATGTACTGTGACTATATAATAATATGTATATTGCTGCTTATATAGCTGTATAACATGAAAATAAAATTTATATTGCTGATTTTTTTTTAAATCCCTACTAGCAGCCAAATGCATTTATTCAAGAAAATGGCTAAAGCCTTGGTTAAATATGGCTAAACGTTTTCTTCTATTAATAGGGCAAAGGAAAATAAAATAAGATTTATATTCAAGAAGGCCGTATCTCATTGCAGGAAATTGCGGTTAGAATTGAGAAGTAACTCAGATTTGGAGCACAACTTGCAACATTTCAATTTTCTTCATTCTACTCAAGCATAATCACCTAATTTATTCTATTAGTTCAGGAACACAGGAAAGAATGTAGAGCAAGCAGAGGACTAAGGTATTAAACTATATCCTTTTTAACTCGCTTGGAAAACTTAAAAATAGGAGTATATCAAAGCACAACCTGTTGTAGGAAAAAAAAATCCAATGATTCTACTGCTCTGTAAATTTATCACAGGTCAATGTGATTCTCTTTGTGTAAAACATTAATAAGCTTCTATAAGAGTGAAAAATGTATTGATATGTTTCAACACAGTACCTTGATAAAATGTCATTGTTTATTTGTCAGTAGAATTATTTTGAGAAATTTCTGTTTAACTTTCAATTGCTTAAAATGTACCATTTAAAAAAGCAATTAATTCAGAATGGCTCCTATGTGTTTACATCCGTTTAAAAAAAGGTACAGTTTCTGTTCAGATTCTTAAATCAGGGATTCTATCTTATAACAGGTTCCATGTCATCATTTTCACCATCATTGGTCTTTAAAAAGTGCATATCAGGATCTACATTTTGCATACAAAACTATTCAACCTTTAGTGTTCTTACAGTGAGTTTTTGGGTGGGGCTAGATCCATTCAATACAGCATAGCTAAGGTAATCAAGTATAATAAAAAGATTTTTTTTTTTTAACTGGAGAATATATTCTGAACTGACAGTTCCAGGAAGCTTACAAGTTCAGATGTGGCCACAATCAGTCAACATGCACAGGATTCTGAAGGTTACATTGTAAGGAAAAATAGTACACAGGACTTCCCAACAAACTTTAGAATGAAGGCTTTTAAGGAAAACAGTCAAAGTGCTTTCTCACTCAATTTTAATGACCAAGGAATGCTCCTCAGTGGAAGCAATTTTAACTTGCATGGGGAAAGGCGATAAAATATTAATTTCTATAGTACAACTCACAGCAAGACCGGGTTTGGACAAAATGCAGTTCGGTTTTACAAACTCCACACAATTGTTTAGCATAAAGTTCCCTGGAACAGCTTTTTTTTTTTTTAATTATTTTAAGTAGCCTGAAAAGGGGGGGTGGGATTATTCCAAAGTTGTGATACAAAGTAGTAATGGATACTAGAGAAGTCTTTACAGAAAATAGTTCACTTAAGTCGATTTATCATCCCTTCCATATGTTTTCCCTTTAAAATTTCATTTTATTATACTGTAATGGGCACAATATTAAATTTAACAGAACAATACATTTTTAGCACGTATGAGTTACTCTGGTTATATGGCATCAACAAAAAAAAAAGAAAGAAAGAAAAAAAGAAAGCCACATGATCTGATGATCTGATCTGGGCCTTAGCAAGATTTCATATAAAATGTTATTTCAAGGAAATATGTCAGAATGCTTAAAAAGATGCAAAATAATCAAATTTTACTGTAAGTCTCAAAAGGAACAGATATTAATCAACAATGTGCTTTTAAGTGCCCTTGTTCAAAAGAATTTCCTTCAATAATTGTAAGATGCTGGTTACACTTTTTTCCTATTACTCAACCTTCTTACACAACCATATGTGGTATAATTAAGGGCAGATGTACAACCGGAAAAATGCTTTCTGTCTTGGTAATAAAATTTAGGGCTTCGCTTTCTTTTTTCTTGTTTACAAATGAGTCCAACCAACATACTTCCTTCTTGCATCAGATGAGTCTCTGAATTCTTCCCATGCCCACTCAAAATCCTACGCAGGATGTTCCCTGCTACAATTGGGGCACCATGCAACAATTTGCTAGACTGCTCCAAGAGCTGGGGTTGTCACCGTACACTTATATGCAGCTGGTATCTTTCGTTTTTCATTCATTCATCGTCGTCGTCTTCATCTTCCTCTCCATCTGAAAGGGATGTACAGGGGCGGATTTGTCTATAGCGGTCCAGCCATTTCTCTACCATCTGCGTTACCAGGGGATGGTTACGCCGGCGAGAGCTTTTCTGCATAGCAACCAGGACTCCCCCTTCTGTCACACAACAGTCCAGCCATTCCCTAAGCAGCTTCTCTTGCTGTTCCTCATTACCAATCTTTGGGGGAAAAAATACAGACAACATGGTCAGTTTAGTTTAGAATACTGCCAACTAAAAGAGACAAGAGACATGGGGCTGCCCCTGAAGAGTGTTCGAAGACTTCAGTTAGTCCAGAATGCAGCCGCGCGAGCAATAGTGGGTGTACCTAGATACACCCACGTTACACCTATCCTCCGCGAGCTGCACTGGCTTCCCATTGGTCTCCGGACACGCTTCAAGGTGCTAGTTGTTACTTTTAAAGCCCTACATGGTATCGGACCTGGCTACCTGAGAGACCGCCTCCTGCCAGTTACCTCCCAGAGACCTATAAGATCGCATAGACTAGGCCTCCTCCGGATTCCATCTGCCGGTCAATGTCGGCTGGCGACTCTCTGGGGGAGGACCTTCTCTGTAGCTGCTCCGGCCCTATGGAACGATCTCCCCGTTGAGATCCGGACCCTCACTATCCTTCCGGCCTTCCGCAAAGCGACCAAGACCTGGCTGTTCCGGCAGGCCTGGGGCTGTTGATGTATCCAGCCCCATCCTAAGTTATGAATGTTGCGGAATTTTTAATGTTGTTTTTTTTATTTTTTGTATGTCCCCCCTCCCTTTTTTACCTGTAAGCCGCCCTGAGTCTCTTTGAGAGTGGGCGGCATACAAACTAATTAAATAAATAAGTAAGTGTTGTGTGACACTTGCTGTGGCCGATTCAAAAATCTACTAGCCAATTCCTAACTGTAGAATTAATTAACTTCTAGTAGCCACATAAATAGATTTCTTCCACGACGATCTATTGCCTAATGCCTACTTTTTTAAAAAAATATGTAAGATAAGATTGAAGAAATCTAACAGTTCTGTTTCACAGACCGAGTTATGAAAACCCATTTATCTGTGATCATGCACCAGATATGCATCAAATAAAAATCCACATTTTTAATTGCTACTTTAAGATTTCATTCCTAATGCAATGGTATGGTTAAATGTTATTAGAAAATTGGCTTGTCTTTTCAGGCACGGCCATTCTGTATTTTTAGTTACAAAATGATTCATTAAGAGGGACCTAAACTATCTGGTTGTTGCTTGTTCCTCAAAAGTTTAATTGTTACAGCTGTTTTTTAAAAACATCTCTCATTCATAAAGTCCTCAGTATAAAGTAAAATTTGGCGGTCTATGGATCTCCCGCATGCTATCTATAATTATGCATATTCTTGAGGCTTTTATTTTTTCTCATCTAATACTTGAGTAACATCTCTGATGTAAAACCATAATTATGAAGCATTTCTTACCTCTTGAGCAGACAGGAAGTGAATGTGCAGCAGCTTCCTTTCACTGTCAACCAACGGTAAAAAAGTAATAGTAACATCATCATCAGTGTTCAAGTTAGCACCAGCACCTCGATTGCCATAGCCATCGTTCTCCATGGCAACCAAAGCAGAGAAATGGCCCCTTGTGTAGCCCAGAGCAATCGGGCTCTTCCAACAAAAGCTCTGTTCCCATAACAAAGGCAAATATACACCTATGAAAAAAGGGAAGGTCCAAAGGTCAATGAACTTGATGTATTTGTTTTTGGTGAAGATTTTTTATCTAAAGCACGACAATGAACATAAGTCTTTAATGTACCTCTCAGTCGAAAGTTGAGTCTTTATCAATTAATGGATGTAAAAAGTTGCAAATATAGTCTAATAATTGAGTCTACAGGTAGTCTTCCATTTATGGCCAATTGTTTAACAGCCATTTGACACACCTCAATTATGATCCATTTTCAGAGTTACAAAGGCCATACACATCAGTGGTGGGTTACAACCGGTACGCCCCAGTACAGGCATACCGGTGCCTGCTGGGAGCACCGGGTATCATTCCGGTACGGTGCTCCAGAGGGCCCACCCGCCAGCGCTCCTTACCGATATTTAAGCTCTTCGGCACTTCCACGCATGGAACGTATGGCGCCTGCGCGATGATCCACCGAGAGCTGGATTGTTGCAGGCGGTAAGTATGCATGCACGTGCTGCGCGTGTGTGCTGCACGCGTTCATATGGTGGACGCCCAGCCCCGTTGCACCATACTGGTTGCACCGGGATCTGGAACCCACCACTGATACACATCCATATTGTTGCATAATAATTTTGGGCACTTGGCAACTGATCCACCTTAACAGCCATTTGCAGCATTCTGTAGTCATGCGACCATGATTTGTGACTTTTTTTTGTCAGTTTCCACGGTGAACTAAAATGGATTTGCTTAACAACCATCATAAAAACCAATTATAACTTTGAATCCAGTCAGGTGATGCTTCAACTTAGGACTCTAATTCTGGACAGTCATAAGCCAAGAAATACCTGTACTATAAATACTATCATGCAATCCTTAAAATAGTAATAGATATCTCAAAAGGAATTCCCATAGCAACTGAAACAATTCCAACTGAAGTTTTACCTTTTTAAAGTATTAACATGTTACATTTAACATACAGAACAATCTCTGTTTCAATTATTCAGTCACAATCTAGTTTCCACAGTTTTTAACATACATGATGGAATCTCCAATACTCATTTGAGGAACTTAAAAGATATTCAGACCTTCAACCAAACAACTAAAGTAGGAGCATGAGAAAATTTAGAAACTGGAGTACCTCAAAGTACACTGCTCCTTAAAAGTTTTGAGTTTTTAACATTTCTGCATAAATACAATCTAAAAATATGATCTTTACTCCAGACAAGACCTAAAACTAGATAAAAATAACTCAATTAAAAGTCAATGTTTCTTTCAGCCTCTCTATAATTTCACAGAGGCTCAAAATACATCTAAGAGCAGGCAGTAGCAACATATCAAATGTATTTCATCAAAACAATTACATTGTTCTAACTGCAGCTTCTATATCAGCCCTGTTATGTGCCCCTAACTTTCCCAGAAATCTAAGAAGACACTTGAGCTTTTCTGGGGATTTTCCATGGCTTCTCATTTTAAATTCATAAAGTGGAAGAAGATCCCAAAGAGCTGCCATATTACCATAAAGTGATGTCCATCAGACCCACAGATCATTCTTTGTTGAATCAGATGCCAATGATTGGCTCACAGGATGATTATGAGAGCACAAGCTTCGGCTACGGTCTCCTATTTCAATCTCTAATCCTGGAGGTAGCATGTGAATATCGAGACTAGCAGCAACTGACAGTTTTATCCTTCTAAATTTATCTAAGTCCCATTGTTGTCTCTTCCGTGCGCTTACTGGTTTACTAGTAAATGTCAACATGTGTGGCAGGAAACAAGGTGTTAAAGAAGGGGCAATAATTTAGGTTCTGCTACCAGCAAAAGGTAAAATTCTCAGGCAATGGTTGTAAGGCATGATGACCCAAATCAAGACTTTGTATCATCTCGAATTGAGTAATTTAAGTGAAATTGTAAAAGAAAGGCAAGTGCAAACGAAATGTGACATAGATGGGGCCAAGAATTCAGAGACTATTTTCAATATTCAGCAGACATACAATATTTATTATTTAGTAGGCTTTAATTTTAAGATGCAGATAACCATAGGCAATTAATTTATACAAGACCCTGTTTCAATTCTTGATTTCAATTAATTCTCTTTATCTCAGCTCGGAAAAACTCCTACACTCCAGTAGTCCTTTTTCTAAATGGATGGTTTCTGGTTGGTTAATCCAGTGTTTTTCAACCACTGTGCCGCGGCACACTAGTGTGCCGTGACATAGTGTAAGGTGTGCCGTGGGAGAATTACTTTATATATAGTCAATATAGGCACAGAGTTAAAAAAATTTAACATTTTCTAATGGTGGTGTGCCTCGTGATTTTTTTCATGGAAAAAGTGTGCCTTTGCACAAAAAAGGTTGAAAAACACTGGGTTAATCCATGTATATATTATGTAGCCATTTTGTGTGAATACCAGGACACCCAGGGAGTTCTTTTTTAATGTCCACTCATTCAGTGAGCCTTCAAAGTTACAACAGCACTGAAAGAGAAGAGCTTTTGATGGGTTCTTGGAGTAGCAGTCATTGTAGTGTTCCTGGGGTCAAACCATGAAGGATTTGCCTAACAAGAGCAACTAAAACTGTTAGAACTGCCACTGAGGCCACATGATGCTGTGCCTTACAAATACATTGCTTAGTAATGGAATTCCCAGTCCTGATTATTGTCAGTAAGTGAAAACTATTGTACTTTCAACATTTTAAATGTATCTAATGGCTTAGAACAGTGTTTCTCAACCTTGGTGACTTTAAGTCCTTGGACTTCAACTCCCAGAATCCCCCAGCTGGGGGATTCTGGGAGTTGAAGTCCACAGGACTTAAAGTCACCAAGGTTGAGAAACACTGGCTTAGAATGATTGTCTCATGTTTAAGACTATTCTACTCAACTTTACAGTGAAGCTTTTCGCAAACTAGTGAACCCATAGTTGTAGTTCTTTCTTTTAAAAGTTCTAATTATTAAAGATGTAAAATTCCTAATTATTGATAGTAATTCTTTCATCGTGCTTTTCCTATAAAAAGAGTTTTAAGATGTTATAAATCTTAAGTCTGAACATGATATAGAACTTTCTTTACACTATATTTTCAGGCTGCTACATTATTTAAAAGAAGAATGTGTAAAACTTCCTGTATTTTATGTCACAAATTCCTTTAAGCTACCAATCACAAAAGACAATTATAGGTGGTAGTATTCTAAAGATAAGCTGTAATGCTATAGTGAGGTTTCTGATATTAAGTATTATGCTTTCTATATATTATTATGAGAAGCATAGACAATTCCTGTGAAAATTCTTGAACTCAGAAATTATCTGTTTTTCCCTGAAAATAAGACTGGGTTGTATTTTCTTTTGGGCACCAAAGTAAGCACCGGGGCTTATTTTTGGAGGGTGTTTATTTTTCCCCATGTATGGGAGGTCCACCTCTGCTTGTTCACGGTGGGGCAGGTGGCTGCGCAGCATACCAGTGCTGCTGCCGTGAGATAGGGAGGATAGAGCTGCCCCACACACCCCACACTGGCTTACCTCAGGGCCCCCAGCAGCGAAGCCACCCATATCCTGATATCTGCCTCACCTCACGGCAGTGGCTACAGCAGCCCCATCTAGCAGGGCCCCTTCGTGGCCGCCAGCCCATTTCTTCTGCTTGCTCACAACTGCAACGGAGGAGGCTGGTGCCGCAGCCTTGAGGCGAGATGGGAGGGTGGAGCTGACCCACGCACTCTGCACTGGCTTACCTTACACCCCAAGACCTGCCTCACAGTTGCAGTACCAATACACCATTCAGCCTCCTGCTCTGTTGTGGCCACAAGCAAGCAGAAGTAGTAGGCCGGCGGCGATCCTGCTGATGCTTGTTGGTGGTGCTGCTGCCGCAAGGCAGGTATCAGACGCGGATGGCCTGGCTGCGGGGGTCCTGAGGTAATCCGGTGTGGGAAGCCTGGGGCATCTCCACCCCCCCACCTGATCTCGTGGCCGCGACACCACGACCAACCAGACGAAATGGATGGGTGGCCGGCTGCAAAGGCTGTTTTTTTTAATTTATCTTTTATTTTTAGACAAACAAAACATAAAACCATCTTCCATTACATACAGTGTATCGATTGGTTACAAGGTTTTTGTGCATCCTTTCCATAGTCATCACTTGCAATTTATATAAATCACATATCAAATCGAATATGTTTATACATTATTATCATTATACCTCATTTGTTTGACTATCACTATTATTCCTTCATTTTAAACAAGACATACTAAATATTGGGTTCATTTATATTATAACAATTCATTACATCATCTTCAATCTATCCAATAATAATATATCTTTACGTTATATTCAGTATCATTCTATTATTCTTGTATTGATAACATTCTCTAGTATCTTTCATTTCCATGTTTTTTTATCTAACCATTGATAAAATAAATCCGTCTTATAAAATTGTTTATCTCTTTGTTCCCTAATTTCAAATGTCAATTTACTCATTTCAGCACAGGCTGTTAAGTAGGGCTTCTTTTGGGGGTAGGGCTTATATTAGGCACAGGTGTAAAAACATGCTAGGGTTTTTTTCAGGAAAACGGGGTATTTATACTGTATTTCTGTTAACTTCAAAATACACCAAAGTATTTCTAAATGCTTCTATTGCACTGAATCAGAATCAATGTAACCTGCCAACATATTTTAATAGCAATTTTATTAAAAATTACAATTACAGCAATAAAAGCTAATACAAACTAAAAGAGGGAAAAGTAGAAGAAATAAGAATATAGTTAAGAAAAAGAACAATTCAAGAAAACCAATAAAAAATACTAGAATTTTAAACATAAGAAATAGAAATTACATTTATTGCTTTAAATTTCTTTAAATTACAGATTTTCCCAGTATCTTTTCCATATTTTAAATTAAAATCTTGTTTGTATAAATCATACTTACCTTGAAAACGAGTATATCCTAAAGTTTCTCCCCGGAAACTCTTATAATATTTAACTCCATAAACTATAATTGGTCTTCTAAGAATATGTGCAAGTACAAAAATGTGTGTCTGTTCCAAACTTGCGCCAGGCTGTTTCAAAAATAATATTTTAAAATGAAAGTTATTATGTGAGATAAAACAATAACACTGACTTTTCATTTTAGTACAATACAATAATACCACTTACCACAATTTATTTGAATCCAACAGACAAAAATAGAGACTCAAGTTATTTCTGAAATAACGAAGTCTGTTAAATTAAGCTTTATTGATGTTTCTGGGTAAGCTCCTTAAAAATGGGGAATGGAGCTGGTGAGAAGATTGGTGGCAGAAATAGGCCAGTGGGAGCTGCCCCATTGAGACATTGGTGGCACTGGGAAGATTGGAGGCTCCTCCTTCCATGTGCAGTGGGATAGGACAGTTTAGACAAGGATTTCTGGAAGTCCTCGGTCTTTCTTGCTCCTTTGCAACCAGAGGTTTATTCCTCCTGGCTATTTCCATAACAAGTGAAGGGAGTAGTGGACAAGATGGAGGCTATAACATTGAATCTTGCCATCTTTAATCAACCAGAAGGCCCTATGCATATTTTTACACATATGCAAAGCGGTAGATAGATGTGCATATATTTTACAGATATGCAAAATATATTTTGGATTTAACATTTAACAGTAATTTCAGGACATCTTTCCTACTGAATGATCTGTTAAATTGAGGTTTTACTGTAACTGAAATGTTTCTAGGAAACCATCTTTTTAAATACTGCTTACCAAAATATTTTCACTGTATTCTTAAAGCATAAATATAATCTGGTAAATCATTTAATGAGGCATAAATTACACGAGAAAAACCAGGGCCTAGTGAAGCCATTAGTTTGTCTTAATAATGTTATCCAGTTTTAATTACATATATGCCTCTTGTAAGGCTTCCAATTACAGTAACCTAGTGAAGACAGGCATAGTTACAAAAGAAAAGAGAATAAGAGAACATATACAAAAGGATATCAGGTTTTTTTTTCCTTAAGTCAATAGACTACATGCAAAATTACTGTGTATTACCTGATAGAGTGACTAGAGGAGCAATTTTAATGTTATGGTTAAATTTGATTTAGCACACTTTAAAACCTTAAAGTATTACTGTCAGATATTACAGTGAAGCAATGTGAATTCTTATCATCAAACATTTATTCATGTTACATTTTGTAGGCTTACTCTCTGTGTACAAACTTATATTTAATTACAGTTAAGCATATGGTGCTCAGTATTAGCTTCTAGGTTATGCACATTGTTAATTAAAAAATGGAAATTTTTGTTGTCAGCCTAATATTCCAGCTTTGGGAGAATATATTCTAATCATAGTAATAATTGTTACAACATCATTAATGCCTGGATGTAGACAAACTGGAAATATTACAAGGTGCCCTACATCATCCAAGTCATCAGTGACAAATCAAATCATCCATTAAGCTAAAACTTGTGGCATCATCTCTCTATATCAAAGTAGCCCTTGATCAGTGACTATTCAAAGTTATGATGGTGATAAATGAATGGTGGTTACATTTCCTTGGAGTTCCAGTCATCCCAGCACTTTTGCCGTCACATGATTGTGATGAGTGAGATGGAAACCAGTTTGCACTTACAACCAGTTGCGGCCTCTATCATCACGAGATCACCATTTGCAATCTTCCCTGCTGGCTTCCTCAAAAGCTAATGAGGAAGGGGCCAGGAAAGGTCACAGGTCACTGGGGTAAGTCTCCTAGAGTGATGGAATGTGTCTATGAAAGGGAAGGTGGTGTGATGGACTACAGTGAAATGGCACTTTCCCAGAAAGGAAGGGGCACGTTCTGGGTGGGGTGGAGGGAGTTGAGACAACACAGCTCAGAGATGAATCAGAGAAAGAGGAAGAGGTTTAGGATAGCCATTCCTCAGCATCTCCCAAGATATATCCCTTAGGGTTGGAGAAAGGTAGATTTAGTCTGGCAACATTCTGTCTCTATGGTTTGAGCAAATAAAGAATTGAGCTTTGGCTGGAGGGTTCTAATCTGTGTTATTCTTGGGCTGGGCCTGTCATTCATCTTGCCACACAAACTGATACAGGCCTCAGTAACTCTCATTCACCCTTTAAAGAGAAGATTTAATTTAATATAATTTATTAGATTTATAGGCCACCCAATCCCGGAGGACTCCGGGCGGCTTACAGAGAACAAGAAAAATAAAACAAACAAAATAAAAATAAAAAATTTAAAAAATCCCCAACACACATACGTTCTGATCGGGGCTGGACCCTACATAATAAGGTCAACAGCCCCAGGCCTGCCGGAACAGCCAGGTTTTAACAGCTTTTCTGAAGGCCATGAGGGTGGGCGAGGTCCAGACCTCTGGGGGTAGCTGATTCCACAGGGTCGGAGCAGCCACAGAGAAGGCTCTCCTCCGAGGCCCCGCCAGCCGACACTGTCCAGCTGATGGCGTCCTAAGGAGGCCCACCCTGTGGGATCTTATCAGCCGTTGGGAGGTATGTGGCAGTAGGCGGTCTCGCAAATACGCTGGTCCTGAGCCATGTAGGGCTTTAAAGGTAGTGACCAACACCTTGAATTGCGTTCGGAGACCAATTGGCAGCCAGTGCAGCTCCCGGAGGATAGGTGTAATATGGGTGTATCTCAGTACACCCAATATCGTTTGTCTTTTGATTTCTTGAAACTTAGGAGACTATGGAACTTCAGTTTCAACCAACAATAAGCACATTTATGTATGAAGCAACTAAATAACTACATTAATCTGAACAGAAGAGTTAGAAAGCACTCTTGGAATCACCATTCACAGTACTAATAAAAATGCAACTCTCTTCAGCTTATTAAACCAGCTTGAAATACTGCTCTCAAATCCTAGTAAAACAACCAACAAGAATTGTGTTGTTTAACCAGTGTCCTAAGCCAGAAAACCAAGCAGCACGTCAGCTGAAATGATTACGATAATGACGTTGACACTATTATAAAATAATTACATATTACAATTTACATTGTACAATGCAGGTCCATAGAACCAGAGCAGAAACTCAAAATGCTAGGAGAGTACAGGGAGTATGCATGCCCTTTAGACAACCGGGAATGTTACATATACACACATAAAGCTGCATATTGCTCTAAAAGAATGCAATCTTCTTTCCCCTCGAAGTATTGGGAGGGGAGGAGGAATACAATAGCAGAAACATGTTGTTGAGAGCAGGTGACTAGGCAGGAGATATAAATAATGAAAGCATGAAATGGAGGCAGCTGACGGAAGAATCGCTGCCTCCTCAGGGGGTTACGTTGACTAGTCCTGCCTTCCCTGATGCCCTCCACATGCAGTGAGTGAGGGTACCTGTAATGGAGAGCGTCCTCTACCCATGGAGAGTCTCTACATGCAGATTCAGGGAGGGAAAAAAAAATCTTCAGAGAGTCTCCAGGGTCAGAAGGCTCTCCACTGCAGACCCTGATCCTCTACACATGGAAGGGAATGGAAGAGTATGAGAAGAGAATGAGGTAGCATGCTGATTGAACAGGACTAGAAATTTTAAAAAATACTCACCTGGGAATAAGAGCCAATGAACTAAATGGGATTTTCTACAGAGTAAGCATGCATAGATTTCCATGTGCTTGCAGCCCAGCACAAAGACTATCAACCTGTTTCCTTGTGGCAAACAGAAGGGAAAAAAAACACAACTCAATACCCCAAGGATCTCTTCTCCAGTTCGTATCTTAATTACATGGAGTAAGCTGGGATAAATAGACCCATCTCCAGCATAGTAACAGACTATGCATATATCCCTGGAGGTAAGAGCAACTAAACATGGATGGGTCTTGCTACAAAGAATATGTGCCCACACCGAGCTAACATTTTTGCGGTCTCTCTCTTACTGCTGTGGGTCTGGGAGAGGTATCATCAGTACAGGCAGTCCTTGACTTTTGTTTATAGTGACTGTTGAAAGTTACAACAGCATTGAAAAAAAGTGAACAACGACCATTTTTCAGACTTACAACTATTGCAGCATCCCCATGGTCACGTGGTTTACATTTGGATGCTTGGCAACCGGTTCATATTTATGACAACTCTTGGCTCCTGGGGTTCACGTGGTCACCTTTTGCAACCTTCTGACAAGCAAAGTCAATGGGGAACCCAGATTCACTAAACAACCGTGTTACTGATTGAACAACTGCAGTGGGGGGTCACTTAACAACTGTGGCAAGGAAAGTCGTAAAAGGGGGCAAAACTTGCTTAACCAATTTCTCACTTAGCAACCTAAATTTGGAGCTCAATTGTGATCTTAAGTTGAGGACCACCTATACACCAATGATACCCAACTATGTATCTCTGCCCCTGGTGAATTAAGTGCTGTGAGGCTTTTAACGTCTTATCCTGGTGTCTGGAGGCTGAGAGTGTCTGGATAGGGAATAAAAGGTTTCAGCTCAACCTTGGCAAGATTGAGTGCCCTTTAGTTCTGGGGCCCACCAGTTTTACAATTACACTGGTACACAAACTTGGGGAGGGGGGATCCTGGACTCACAACTCCTGCTCCAAAATCAGGTAGCAGTGGTGGCTAGGAGGGCCTTTGCACAGCTTCATGTTGTGTGCCAGTTGTTGCCAAAATTCCTAAATCAGGGCCTCTGTTCACAATCATAATCACCTCCCAACTGGATTACTATACCGAGATGAACATGGGGCTGTGAGATGGGTGGTCATGTAAATTTGATAAAGCAAATTTATCAAACGCACAAACACACACACTAGGACTTGCTACAACATCGTGAGCCATCAACAATTTTTGCAATCTCTTTTACTGATGTGAATGTGTATTACAGCATTCATGTAAGAGAAATTATTTTTAAAAAGAATAATTCCTATGTAATGTGTAGATAGGACATTAACTAATTCACAACTGGGTGCCTTATAATCCATTTAATATTATCTTTTCCTCTCTTTTTGGTGTATGTAGCCTCTGGGTCAGTATGAACTCACTAGGGTGTCCCATACACATATATGTTGTTGGGGAGGGGGGACTCCTCCAGACTGATTGAGTGGAAATTAGCAACAATGGCCCACAGGAAAGATGGAAATTATACTGATTTTTTTTGTAATGTTTAGTCTGATTTTTATATAATCCTCTTTTCTTTGGGAGATATCATCAGGTAAACATAACTATAACATTGTCCATAGCAAAATCTATGAAGCTTAAAATATTTATTTATGCAGGCTGTTCTAAAGATTACATAGATTATTATAAGTGCTCAAAGTTAGCACAGTTCCCAAATTCAGCTATAATTAGATTTGCAGGTGTATTCAGAAGAAATTCCCATTCAGTTCAGTGAGATAGTATATATATATAACTTAAAGAAGCTGTGATTATTCAAATTGGCATAATTAAGCCCAATACTATTTACATAATTTTGATTTTATGTAAAATGTAAAAAAAAATCCCATTGATGATTTTGATTGGATGATGCTCATAACATCTGAAGTACTCACAAGTACAAACATCAAATTAAAGTACCTATAACAATACTACAGGCTTACTAAAGGAAATAGTTTTCAGTCAGGTAATCTAAAATACGCATTACAAGATAGAAATCTACAGAACTTGTTAAGAAAAATGCAAATACATTTCTCAGCAGCGTCGTCTTTCCCATGTTCCGCTTTTACTTACGGTGACAATCTTACCTGACTAGCAAGAGAAAGTATAAATGCCCAGTCTTCCTGCCATTGTTCTTCTCGCAGTGAGAAATGTAAACCAAAGCTTTGAGAATACCAGGACTCCCATTCTTTCCATCGGGTATAGAACCTATAAAAAAGTATGTGTGCAACAGTTTAATTCATCTTACCCAATCATACAAATTCTCCAGAATTTGGGCTACTTAATCGATGATTTGACGGGAAGATGAAGAGAGTACGAATTAGTATTTCTTACTGCAATAGTTAGCCAACATCTCTCTTGGTACACACACATACTTAGAGAGAGGGAGAGAGGGAGAGAGAGATGGACCTTGGTACTCATCATTAGTTGCTTCCAGGAGGTGCAATGAGTATCAAAAACGATGAGTACCAAACAAACCTTTCCCATAAGGAATAATGTAGTGAGTCACAAGGCAGCCAACACTGACAAATCCTAGTTTGTGCGTTGAGTACAAAACAAACGATGAGTATTGGGACAAATTTTTCACATCAAAATGTACTGAATAACAAAGTTGATGAGTTTCAAAGCAATTGAGTACCAAAGTACCACTGTATGTATGTATATATTTACACATGTATGTATATATGTATGTATGAGAGAGAAAGGGGGGAGAGGGAAGGAGGGAGAGAGAGAGAGCTAGAGAGAGAGCTAAAAAGAGAAGGGGGAGGGAGGGAGGGAGGGAGGGAGGGAGGGAGGGAGGGAGGGAGGGAGAGACAACTATGCAAAGGCTTGGATTCATTTAAGAAAATTGGCTTCTGAATATACAGGAATGCCACAAGCATCTATCTGCACTTATTAAAGCACTTACATCCATTTTCAGGATTGTGTGAATCATCCTTTCCTACCTGAATCTGAATTATCAACTGATCATTTTTCACCATTTTTGCAACAATCATTTCCCTAATAGATTAATAGATGACCTTCCAAAAATAATTCTTATATGTATGTGATCTAATGTCTAAAACTGCAAATAGTTATGAGTTTTTATTCTTATTTTCTTCCATCATGTATGGCTTACTACTTTATTGTGCATGCTCATACAACAACTATAAATTTTAGAAGTAATATTTTAACATGGATAGATGGATGGATGGATGGATGGATGGATGGATGGATGGATGGATGGATGGACGGCCAGACGGATGGCCAGATGGATGGATGGATGAAAGACTGCAGATAATTGATTAGTCGTAGCACCATATCAAAATATAAAACAAAAATAAAATTCAGAATCTAATCTCGGCGTAAGATATATATATAAAAGAAAATACAGCAATAAAATACATATGCGGAAAATATGAATCAACAAATACATCACCTTTACAACTTATCCCAATACATTCGATATAACAAGCTCTTAACTCAACTGCCTTAACTATAAACTTAGCAGTTCTGTTCCTGATGTATAGATTAGAACCCGGGAGGCAGTAGGACAATCTGTAATTCCGACCCGAATGGACTGTTTTTTTTTTTCAAGTAGGAATGTTAACTATCTAAGTTTAAGAAGGGTATATAACTGACAATCAAACAAAACGTAAGCAATGTCTTCAATTGCTGGGGTACTGCATATACTGGGTATAACACTGGTTCTCTATGCCTACTTTTCAATGAGCCAGGATAATTTTTCCAACTCATGGTGTTTTCAGGACTACTCCTAGGGTTAGCCAAATGGCCAATGCTGGAAGTTCTCTAAGTTAAATCCACACTTCTAGTGATAAGGTCAAATGTACCACAGCAAAAAACATAAATGTGATCAGATGTATAAATAACTACTTCAGATAAATCCCATTGGACTATCAGTTAACTAATTAAATGTCACTTTATATAGACACAACTTATTATTTGTATAAATTGCAAGCTTTTTCCGAGTTTCAATATTTTTCGACAGAGTAGAGATTGCAAAAGAATGCTGCTATTTCTGTAAAGGAGTAGCAAATTTATCCCTCCCAAATCTAAAAGCTCTGGATTTTTGTTTGAAGAAAGTTAACAATTAAAGTCACTCGACTGTACGGCAAAATAATTTCTGCTTACCAATGAGAACAATCATGTAAACTGTCATGAAGAGCTTTACGTAGCACCGAATCCTTATCATAAATGCCCCAGGTAGCTTGTAGAACTGAATCAAGCAGGCAATCTCCCGCAGTCCGATTCCAAAGTGCATAAAGTCTACTGTCCAAACGTGTACCCAGTTCCAGTGACCAGTTTATAATGGGAGATTCTTCTTCTAGTTCTACAAAATAAAACAGGGCCCAATCGGCCATCTTAAATCCAATAAGCAAGACACAAAACCATTTAGCACTTTTATTACTTTTAGAGAACAGCCAGTGACGTGCAGTCCGGGGAGGCACAGCCTCACCACTGTCAATCATGAAAAGGGGAAAAAAATGTAAACGGGAAAAAGCGAGTGCTGAGGTTAGGCTTCTGCTGCCACACCGTGAATGACTGCCTGTTTAAAAAAGCCTCTTAAAAAAGCGCCCTCTACTATGAGGCAGGAGAACTGCATGCCTCATCTAGTCTGACTTTTTAGGCGCTCGAGCAGAGTTAAGCAAGGATTAAAAGCCTTAAAAAATTCGGAGGTAGTTGAGGCATGCAGTTCTCCTGCCTCATAGTAGAGGGCGCATTTTTTAGAGGCTTCAACTCTGTCATTCTGTTTAAAGCTACAGCGTCACGCTCATTCTTCCTCCTCTTTCTCTGTTTCTGATGTCCCCCCACCCCACGCTCCCTCTTTTCCTTCAAATTTCCTTTTTTCTTTAATAAATGCAATGCTCAGGCATTCTCTCCTCTCCTGCGACACCTCACTGACTAAAGCACTTTCTTTCGCCCGCCTGAGCTCACGGCAGAGCTCAGGCGGGCTGCCGCGAGCTCAGGCAGGCAAAAGAAAGTGCTTGACTCAGTGGGGTGTTGGGGGACAGGATTGCCTCATCAGCCATAAACCACCGCACGTCACTGGATACAGCAGATAAATTGCTTGGCTTTTAAGTAAAACTCTCTTAGCTTCAAGACAATAGTGGGAAGCCGAGCATTTCCAGATTGCCGAAACTGAAGTCCAACAAGAAAAAGTTTTTTGCCTGTTTCTTATTTGCTGTTGTGATAGTAGCAGGCCTGAGTCCCAGGAACAAAGGAAAGGAAGATAGTGGTGAGAGTTGAGTGTGTCGAGGTCTCTGATTCTGCCCTATGATGCTGCCCCTCTTTCCTAATTTCCCCTGAATTATATGGTTTTAAGGATATTTGATGAAAACATTATTCTAAACAAATAAAGAATGGAAACTCCAATAAGAATTTAACCTACCTTAAAATTCTTCTATTCTAAAGTTCCTTCTAAGACAGTGTTTCTCAACCTTGGTATTCTGGGAGTTGAAGTCCGGACATCTTCAAGTTGCCAAGGTTGAGAAACACTGTTCTAAGAGCAGAAATTGTGGGGGGAAATAAATTGCCAACTAAATGAATGATTCTCATTTACGTATTATTTTGCACTACTATATATATTATTGAATCTGCTCTACTTTACTTTCCTTGAAATTTGCCAACCCACCTGTTGATTCCAATAAGCTATTTACTCCAGGGAATAAAAATAGTAAATACCAAAATTGAAAAGCCACCTTACTTAGTTTTGCTGAGCAGTTTTAGAATGGCCTTCACAATTTTAAAAGAGGACAATTATAATTTTACTCATAACTATTCTAGGTATCTATAGCTAACTAGCTGATCAGTTAGTTCTCTCTTAAGATAGCAAAAAAAAAAATACATATCTTTTACATTAAAACTTCTACATCATTAAAATCATTTTTTAATTAATTACCACAGTACAACCATGATATAAAGTTTGACAACTATAAAGGTCTGAGCCAATTCCAGCACTGTACAAAAAGAAATTCTCCAAATTAGTCAAATTTCTATGGTTTTGTCAATAACATACAAATAATTCCTAATTTATGTATTATCAACATTTTTTTTCTACTTGTACTTGTCCCTTTCACGATACTAAAAATCCCTTAGACATTTTCGACAAATTTAGTGTCAATGCTAAAGTTGGCCAAACTATGGTCATTTTCTTTTTTGTAGTTTCCTCTAGGGAGGTTTCTCTTCTCATTGCTTCAGGGCTAACACAACCTGAAGCAAAGGGGCCAGGGAGTGGGGTGTAGAGATAGTTGGGGGGTTGTAGCAGTGGTGGGATTCGGTTCACCGACAAAAGGGCACCCGACAAAACTGCGGTGACAAAACCGCGAGTTCTAAACCGCGCCGACGAATGAGCACTGAAGCGAGTTGATGACATCGCAGTTTTTGTGCTGCCGTTTTGTCGGCGTGCTTTTGTCGTGCGCACATTTGTCGGGTCACGGTGGGATTCAACTAATTTAACAACCAATGCTTTCTAATGACCGGGGGGGTAGTCATGTGACTGAGTGGGCATAGCCAACTTGATATCATTCACAACAAAGAGGCAGGAGCGGCAGGCCATTCACACCAGCGAAGTGGTTGCAGGTGTAGGCTGTTCGCATTGGCAAAGAGGCGGTGACGTCAGTCCGTTCATGCTGGCAAAGGCGAAGACAGGTAGCTGGGCCATGTGGGATGCAGCAGAATGGCGGAGAAAGGCTCGGCAGGGAGCTGGGCCGCATGGGAGGCTGGGGTGAAGGCAGGCAAGTGGGCTGGGCCGCGCGGGCCACATGGTTGAGGCAAGCAAACTAGCAAACGAGGGAGCCAGAGAGCAGCTGCTATGATGCGGCTAAGATGAGATAAGGAGTGACTGAGGGGAGAGGGGCGGGCATGGCCATACAGTGGTGCGATTAGCGGTGTCTCTAAACTGCGCAAAAATGTAACAACTGGTTCACCCAAACCAGTCCAAACTGACTGAATCCCACCTCTGGGTTGTAGCCTAAATAAGATGGTTTCCCTTGGGAATTAAGGACATTGGTGCAGGTGCTCAATGAAGACTGAGGTCACTTAGCAACTGGACTGTATGCTGATTGGACCATGTGACTGAAGACTCTGGAGGGAAGCGACACAGTTTTACTTTTAATTGGGTGCAAAACCGGCGGGAATTTAGATCTGGTTTTCCACCAGGAACGTGCCAATTTGATATGTCTCAATAAAATGTTCTTCGGGGAAATTGTCAGCCTCAGAGTTCTTATTAAATGGGATGTATTACTTGGAACCTTGACATTTAGTGAATTATACTGCCACCTGTATAATACATCAAAGAAAAGAACATCAATTTATTCTGGTCACGTACATATGCAATTTGTATATTTATATTTAGTTCTTCCCTGGTGTTCTTTAATGGTCCCATTCTTCCTTTAATTACTATTCCATAAACCTCAAGTGAAAGCTATTGCAAAGTAAATTCTAAAACGCAGTCAAGTTAATAATATCATATTGTGTAAACCATATATTATATAACATATTTACCTTTTTGAACATCCCTATCAAGTACTTCATCGAAAAGCTTTTCTTGAACTGTTGGCGGCAAATCTTCAATATCTGTAAAGGAAGACATTTGATTATTACACATCTGACAATAACAATTCACTTAAATGTACAACTTTCTCTACATTAAAAACTGCTTCACACAATATGATGAACACTTTTCAGAACAAGCTCTTTAGAACACCATCATTTCTTCATGTGGTTATTTTTCTTTCAAATCTAAACTCATCAAGTGATGCCTGAGGTATCAATGCAATAGTTCCCAACACATATACAAAATCTTGTTGTGAACCAATACTAAGTAATGAACTCAATAATGACTAAAATATAAAACAAAGTTGCAGAACATAGGGCCAGAAAAATATAAGATATATGGCTAATATATACAATTTAAATTAGATTAAATCTAGATTTTCTGATGGCTCTACTTAAATTTTAAAACGCAACTTGTAAAAGACTGTGCATTATTGCTATAAAAAGACAGTGTTTTGATTATTCCTTCTGGAATGCCAGTTCCAAAACCTGAAATATTACTTCTTTACAGACTTATATTATTTCTTGCTAAATCCACTCAGGGTATATATTTACTGAACAACATAATGTACAACTGAATTTGACAATGCAAGATTCTTGTATAAATCTATGTACAAATGTTATTTGTTAAAGATGAAAAATATAAGTCCTTAAAATGTAAGCTGCAAATCATATTAGTTACGCATTATAAAATAATCCCAAACTTTACCATTTGTTCTACCTGAATTCATGTTATGCATTGAATAGTAAATATATTTTCTATTTCAATTATATAAGATATAGAGGAGTTTGAACAGAGTAGAACTAATTAAAAGTATTTTTAGTTTATATGACACCCATGAAATAGTAACATATTTGTGCAGCAAACATAATAAATAACACAATCCTGTTAATTAGAACTTCTAGACAAAATGAGTTTAGGAAGGTAGGCTTGAAAATTCTATTAAGACACGCAATAGAAAAAGCTTCTTATTAATTCAAGTAACATTATTCTTGCTCCCTTTCCTGGCCCTTCTGACGTAGCAAAAGAGATGCACCAAAAAATAATTATTTTCACTTAGTAGTGTAGTCAAATTGTTTTGCATTACACACTCCAATGAATCAGAACAAATTAAGTATAATTGGAGAATTGGAGACAAGAGGTGTTTTGCTTTCAAAGCCTCTTCCAAAAACTCTTGCAACAAAAATATAGAACTCAAAGATAATGAGTTTATATTGATGAAATTACTTTTTACAAATAATCTGAAAGCACAAAAATGAAATGCTTGCTATAGTCATAATACAGGTTTCAAATAGAATGCCTGTTTAGGCTCTGTTGATCCGGGGGGGGGGGGGGGATACGTTCCCGAGAGTGGGCTTGCCATGGAGTACCTGAAGAAAAGTTTCAAATGAAAGTAGTTCTCATCATCTCAATCTTCATGGAATAACAGACAAGAACATTGGAACTCCAATGAAGAGCAGGATTAACAAACAACTAATAGAAGAGGATGCATGAGGGAGGGGGCATGTTTCTAAATAACTAATTATATGGACATATTTTATATATTATAACTTGAGTTGTCAATGCATTATATGTACTTCCTAGTCAACGGGATACAGACCAAAAAAAGAATGTTAGCTTGCAAACTAATAATTAGATTAGAAAGCATGACATTCTGTGGATTTATCTGTTGATTTAAATTATTTATATGATCATCCATCTTACCTTAGTGACTCTGGGTAGTACACAAGCACTAAAGCAATAGCTCCAGCCAATGACCATGACAAAGTCAAGGTAAAGCAATACATTTCAATTGTAAAAAGCTAAATCAGCAGCAAAACTCACCTAACTTCCTGGCCCAAATAAATGCCTGGGGAAACAGCCTGTTCTTTTGAGTCTTATGAAGGACTAACATGGCTAGTACCATTCAGATGTCTAGGGATTGCAGTTCCATAGAACAGAAACTGCCACAGAAAGGGTGCGACTCGAGTCCAAAAAGATGGCATTGTGTAATAGAAGGGATCCACAACACACCCTCGCTACTAGATCTAATCAGCCATCTTGAAACAATGGTAGAGAGGCAAACATATAGCTAGGGATGGTTAGGACAGTGGTTAAAAAAACTCTTTGGGCTTTTTTAAAATCCTTTTGTTCTTTTTGTTTTATGAGGTTGATCTTTCAGATGGTTATATTCCCCTTTCTCTTTGACGTATATTGTTTTCTTTTTATTCTTTAACTGTAAGCTATTCAGAGACATTGTGGAGTTGGTCTGTCTAAAAATTTTAATAGTCAGGGTTAGAAAACAGACCAAATAAATACACGTTGGCTGATAATGCTACATGGAATATAGGTAAAGCTGTGGTTAGGAACTTTCCCCCCCTCTGCTTTGTAAATAACGAGCCCAAGGAAAATCTGGGCAAAACTATGACTAAGGAGGAGGGTTTTCCTTCATAGATATAAAACTAAGCCCCACTTTCTATCTTAAAAGGGTCTGGTTAACCTTTTTTCTAATAGGTCCACCCTCAGTGACTAAGAATTGACTGAAATTATGCCCCTATCATGAGCAAGGAATGCTGCAAGTGACATGAATTTGAGTACAACTGACAGCCTAGTCTATTATTTTTTGCCTTATTGAATACTGTTGTGTTAATCCTAGGTTGACAAAACTATGATGGGTATCTTTATAGTCATAGGACCATTTATTGATGTGAAGGACTTGGAGCGGGGGGAGAGTAATCTCAGTGTGTTATCTAATATAGAAAATAATGCAGAGATAGTACAGCTTCTGGGAGGTTGTATGAAAAAATAATTCCAATCTCAATTTGAAGTACAGAGAAATAGATAGAAATAGTTGAATTTGTTTCTATATTAAGATATATTATTAATTAGTGATGTTCAATTGTCATATCAGGCTCTTAATCTTATTGCAGTAAAGTTTACCATGTCTTGATTTGTAAGAAATCAACAGCAACTAAATCCCCAAATCAGAGAACCTGACAGTTGATAGCCATGGGCTATGAAAGGTAGTGACTTGAAACATAAATGGAGTAAATGATAAAAGTGTAACTTTGACTTACTCAATTTGGACACTGAAAAATACCTGAGAATAATTTAGAAAGGTGTCTGTTTGTTTTGAATATGTGGTTTAATTATAAGCCTATTTATAGGTACACATAATAAAAAAATAATTTTAAAAACATGACTGATTGATTTAAAATGAAAGACTGACAGAAGTATTTAAGGATAAAAGGATAGAGATGGAGGAGGAGGAGGGGGAGGAGGAGGGGGGAGGAGGGGGGAGGAGGAGGAGGAGGAGGAGGAGAAGGAGGAGGAGGAGGAGGAGATCCTACACGAAAAAATCAGGTGACCCTCATTTAACAAACTTCCATTCATATTTCAGTTATAACTAATCCCTGAAATTCTGTCCATCACACCACTAAAGAAGTCATACATTATTTGCCTCCTTCCCTGCCATCTTCCCACAAGCAAAGTCAATGAAAAAGCCAGCAGGAGGTCAGAAATCACGATCAGAATCTCTGCAGATCTTGCTTTAAAATGGCAATTGTGGACTGACAGAACTGCTGTCGCAGTTGTGACATTGTGCTTTATTAGTAATGGAAATTCTGGTCCCAATTACTATTGTTAAGTAAGAACTACCTGTTATTAATCTTCCAACAAAATAAATGGAATTCAATGTATGGAAAGATCTGGAAGCTACCCATGACAGAGTGAGAACAAACTACAATACCAATGAAGAAGAAAAATAACAGCTCTCAAAAGAAACCAGCATGGCTGCATAAAGAACTCCCTGACAAATTGAAAACCAAAAAGGACAAGTACAAAAAGTGGAAAGAGGGGCACATAACTAAGGCAGAATATTAGCAAATAGCCCGAGTCTGCAAAGATGAAGTGAGGAAAGCTAAGACTCACAATGAAGAAAGGCTTGCGGCAAAAGTAAATGAGGAAGAAAAAGGTAAGTGAGCACCTGTCTACCCTAGATGAGTTCACTCGGACTGGATGGATTACACCCCCAAGAGTTCTGAAGGAACTGGCAGACAAAATCTCAAAACCACTGAACTATATCTTTCAAAGTTCCTGGAGCACCAGGGAACTGTCAGAGGACCGGAAAAGAGCTGATTTAGTTCCCATATTCAAAAAAAAAAAGGGGGGGGGGAAATAGATCCAGGAAACTACAGACCCATCAGCCTAACCTCAATACCAGGGAAGATTCTGGAAAAGACAATCAAGCAATAAAATCAACAAACACCTAGAAGCAAACAAAGTAATAACCAAAAGCCAGCATGGGTTTGTCAAAAACAGATCATGCCAGACTAATCTTACTGCATTCTTTGATAAATGACAGAATTAGTGGATCAGATGAATGCTGTCAATACGATTTACTTGGACTTCAGTATGGCATTTGTTAAAGTAGATCATAACCTACTACTAGATAAAATAGAAAAATGTGGGTTAGACAGCATCACCAACAGATGGATTTGTTAGTGGCTGACCAACTGCACTCAACATGTAGTCCTTAATGGAACTGCATCTACATGGAGGGAAGAATGCAGTGGGGTATCCCAAGGCTCTGTTTTAGGCCCAGTACTCTTCAACATCTTCATCAATGATATGGACGAAGGGATAGATGAGGAATTCATCAAATTTGCAGACAACACCAAGCTAGCAGGAATAGCAAACATTCCAGAAGAAAAGCTTAAGATACAGAAGGATCTTGACATTGAACATTGGGCGCTATCTAACAAAATGAAATTCAATGGTGAAAAAAGTAAGGTTCTACATTTAGGCAAGAAAAGCAAAATGCACAGATACAGTATAGGTGGTACCTCACTAAATAGTAGTAATTGTGAGAGGGATCTTGGGAGTCCTAGTGGACAACCATTTAAATATGTGCAGCAGCTGCCAAAAAAGCCAACACAGTTCTAGGCTGCATAAACAGAGGGATAGAATCAAGATCACGTGAAGTGTTAATACCACTTTATAATGCCCTGTCAAATACAGTCAAAGAGATACCCAAATAGCTAAAATTTAAACAGTAATAAGTCACACACATTTGCTTCAATCATTCAGCTCTGAAAAGGCAAAAAAGACCAGGAACAGAGAAGTCCTGATTGCAAAAAATTTGCAGGCTATTTATACATTTTAACCTTCCCAAGGTTATGGAAGATGTTTTTTAAAAATTAGGCACAAGATACTACAATCCGTTCTATTACAGGGAGGATTTACCCAATCCCCACCTATGAAGGAAACTGCCCACCTGTCCAAACTGTTTCCTGCATTTTTTTACATGCTACTTTTTGTGACATTTTCCAGAAATAATAGTAATATATTACACTCATTTTGTTTTTTTAGACTCCCACTGTAGTAATGTCAAATTTTGTGTGGCTATAGTGAAAATGCAGCAACAAAAGGTTCAAACATGATAAATCTGCCACTTGGGATTTAGACTACTAATTCTGTTTTATTAATTTTAGATTTTGGATTAATTTGCTTTAAGATAGGAATAATAAAATTTTCTTTGAAGCAATCAGTTTCGGCTCACAGCTTACAACCTAAATACTACTGTGTTTCCCCGAAAATATGACATGTCCTCATAATACAGCCATGCCACATTTTTCTGGTGGGCAAAAATATAAGCCCCCTCCCCGCATATAAGCCCCCTGGACAACCCCCCACCTCTGGCCAGGCCGAGTGCCGCTCACCAACCTAGCGGTATCCCAAAGGTGCCAAGCCGCGGGAACCTGGGGGGAGGCAAAAGTGATTGCGTTGCTTGGTGCCTTCGGGATACCGCTAGGTTGGTGAGCAGTGCTGGGCCCAGTTGAAGAGGGGGGTTACCGGGCGGCTGCTCTCTTGCGAGTGGGCTCCCAAAGAGCCGGGCACAGCCATGAAGCAACCACACTCATGAGCAGCCACTCGGCAAACCGACTTTGCAGCCGGGGACAGCGCCATTCACTGACCTAGGGGTATTGCCAAGCCAAGTGAGCACCTGTTTGCTGGCGCCCAGCTCCCGCGGCTTGGCACCTTCCAAATGCCAGTGAATGGCGCTCTGCATGGCTGGAGAGGGGGGTTGCACGAGCGGCTGTTCCACTCTTGCTCACCTGCCTCCCAGCCTCAGGATGCATGGCCCAACTCTCATTACGGAGCCAGGGCACCTCCGCCGCCGCAGAGCGTACAACTATAGAGCGTGCGCCCAGAGCGGCCACTGCTGAAAGACTCGGGTTGGAAGCCACAGAAAAAGCCAGGCTGGGATGGCGGCGGTGGCGGCTGCGGCAGAGGTGCCCTGGCTCTGTAATGAGAGCTGGGCCATGCATCGTGAATCTGGGAGGTGGGTAAGAGTGGAACAGCCGCTCGCGCAACCCCCTCTCCAGCCGTGCAGAGCGCCATTCACTGGCATTTGGAAGGCGCTAAGCCGCAGGAGCTGGGCGGCAGCGAACAGGCACTCACTCGGCTTGGCGATACCCCTAGGTCAGTGAATGGTGCTGTGCCCGGCTGCACGGGGGATCTGCCGGGTGGCTGCTCATGAGCATGGTCGCTTCATGGCTGTTGTGTTGTGCTGCTGCGACAGTGTAACACAGCCATTCGCCCATCAGGCTGTCCCCGGCTCTTTGGGAGCCCGCTCGCAAGAGAGCAGCTGCTCAGCAACCCCAAAACAATAAACCCTCCCTTCATAATAAGGCCCAAGCCATATTTTGTAGGTAAAAAGAAAATAAGACTGTCATATTTTTGGGGAAACACGGTACAACAGTGGTAATAATAAAGGGGGAACAAACAAACAAAAACAAATGAAAAGGTAGTGACAAATAAGTCACATGTGCTTACAGTTACAATTATTAATCACTGAGCAAAATAAACTCTAGTTCCTTTCAGGATGTTCTATGCATATCCAAAGTACATCTACTTTATTATTTAAATCATATAGTACACCACTAGTTCCCTATTCCACTTTCTCATCAATTTCAGTCCCAATTGAAATTTCTTTGAAAGAAAATCTATCCCTATACTTTTTACACAATCACAAAAATCCTTTCTCAAACAGCAGTAGTCCTTACAACAGGTAGTTCTTACAATCACAATTGGGGCCAGAGTTTCCATCATGAGTCACTGTGGTCGGACTCTATGTTACAATAATTGTTACAGCAGTCATTACGTGAATCACTGCAATGGTTAAGCAAATCACATGGTCATTAACCAAATCCTGTCTCCCAAATGGGTATTTGGTCACAAATCATGGTCACAATTACAGGCCGTTGCACGTGGTTGTAAATGCAAGCCAGTTGACAAGAGTCCAAATTGCAATTAAATGACTGCAGTGTAATACAATGATCATAAGTGCAATTCAGGTCAAAAGTCACTTTTTCCAAAGCCATTGTAAGTTTGAAGAGTTAAGTGAACAGTTACAAGTCAAAGACTATCTTGTACTCATCAGCCAATAACAAAGCACAGATATTTCAGATATTTTCTCAACACGTACCAGAATCTGAAACAGAATTGTAACACTTTCATAAAATATTTACTAATAATTGTAATCAAATATTAAAATATCACCAAACAAATCTAAATATTTATCTAGGCTTAATTCTGTTATGAACTGTATTAGTTAACCTTGTTTGGTATCTCCACATAAAAAAAAAAAATGCTTCATGAAAGTTTTACCACAACACCCACAGAAGAAAATTAGAAAGTTGATACTTTTATACACTCTTTAAACCAGTTAAAAGTATAAATTAATAGCATCTCGTAATTACCAGCAGGTAACGTAAATGTAACAAGGTCAGTTAGGAAATAGCAAGCAAAATCTCCCTTCCGTTGATGAAGAGATGCAGCAATTTCACGCCGGATTTGTTCAGTGAGCTCCGGGCACACCATAGCAGGAATGCACTTAGCTGCATGCTGGGACACCTGTAAGGTGACATTTAGTTACTTTCTTTGCTTTGAAAGATAAACATATTACAGGTGCAAAAATACACATCATGCGATACAGACACTTTTCAATCAACTCAGATACAAGAATAAATTAACAGGATTCATTATTTGAAGTGCTGAGGTAGGAACAATTAAAAGACAAGCCCACCTACTCCCCACCTCAACACTTTCTGTTCCCTCCCTCCCCATCTTTTAACGATAATTTTATTTCAGTTGTGAGAAGAGCCGAGGTGGCGCAGTGGTTAAATGCAGCACTGCAGGCTACTTCAGCTGACTGCAGTTCTGCAGTTCCGTTGTTCAAATCTCACCGGCTCAGGGTTGGCTCAGCCATCCATCCTTCCGAGGTGGGTAAAATGAGAACCTGGATTGTTGTTGGGGGCAATATGCTGACTCTGTAAACCCCTTAGAGAGGGCTGAAAGAAGCGGTATATAAGTCTAACTGCTATTGCTATTTTCATTTTTATTGCTTTAGAAATATTTATCATTTCAGAGTTTAATGTTTTAGTGCTGTAAGTCTCCCAGAGTTGTTTCAATGCAAGAGGAGGGAATTTGAACTTCCCTAGAGTGCATGAGAGTTCCCATTAACTCCATAATTAGTCATGAAAGATCAACACTTTTTCTGACTGAGAAAATTAACTATATTACATTAAATGAAAAATTGTGCCAAAGACCTTACCTGAATGATTAGATTTACACAAATCAAAGAAAACTGTGTTGTTGGTCTAATTTTTTAAGCAGCTCACTCTGAAGTTTTAACTATTACTGGCAACCAGATTCATTTAGTCTGTTGAGCGAACTAATGAGCAATCATGAAAACTCACCTCTGTAAGCAGAACTGCTAACATATCTTGTCTCTGAAAACGTATTGCAAGGTGAACTAGCGTGTATCCCACATCAAAAGCCGAAGGCCGATTTAACAAGCGTACTTCATCTGCAGTAAGTTGCCGTGCAATATCTCCTCCTGATGATTTATAAGCTTCAATAGCAGCTAGATCACCTTCTACAACCCCTGGAGACATGGAAATTGTATCAGAATTTTTATTTTTACAATTTCTAATGAAAATTTTACTTTCAGATTCTTGGAATCCTGTTTAGGGAAATAAATGCAGTTGCGATTAAATGAAAGCTTCTCTAATAACAATATAACATGCACATGGTGCTGCACTAAGATTTTTTTCCCTATATTGTCTCTGAAAGTATAGGTCATACTTTTCTAGGAAATAGAATGCAAACTGCCTCTTTGAAATTTGTGTATGTGCCTTTCAATTTCATTCAGACCTAATAGTTTAAGAATAAATCAGCTTATACATAGTACATGACCACTGTGAAAAGAACTTAAACATTATATATTAAAAATGTTTATAATAACAAATCTGCCTGTACCACAATATGTTAACTAAGAAAATCCTTGAAATGGATTTTAGAAGTACTTTGCTGAATTATCTCACCCTCATCATACTTGTGAGTTAATATGAAATCCTGTATCAACTTGCCTATGGAGATTTTACAACAACCTGCATGTAGTTTGAATATAGTTAAGTTGTGCATGATGCCATATTATTTACTGAATTCTTGTTAATCATAGTGTACAACATGTTGAGAGAGTTTTTTATCCCATTCATATTCCAAAATAAAATCTACATTGCCCTCCATTTCACCCTCTCAACATTTTGATGGACTCACATTGGAATGAAAACATCTGACGGGTCCAAGATTACATACTGAATTTAATTATTAAATGGCGATGGAACTTCAAAGTCCTAATCTTATCAGAAAAAACTAGATCACCATAAGAAAATTGCCACTTTCCCGAATTCTCCTTTGCAGAAATAAAGATTTAGCAAGAGACACGACAGCTACATATCAGGGATTTGGATTGCTGAACATGAGGTTAGATTTAACAGCTGAAATGTTCCCTTCTAACTCAATGATTCCAAGATACAGATCATATGTCTTAGTACTACATATTAACTGTATAAAAATATCCCATTTCAAAATAGGAATTTAGAAAAACCACTATCCTGTATTACAAGAAGCCAACTGATAAAAAAAGTTGCGTGTTACCTGGGAAAAAATATCAACTTGTCATATCTTTGTCTCACAAAGGATGCATCAAATTGGTGCTCCATAAAAACAAAATATCAAGACTGAGGAAAAACTAAGAAAAAAAATGCTATTTAAGCAATGATATGACCGGAAGATACTTTTTGAGACATGCTAAGTTACATACCAGTCATGAATAACACAATAAATGAGTGGATTTTATTAGAGATTCATTTTAATATAATCCCCAAGATTCCAAGAGTATAGTAAATTGCTTAAAGAAAAAAATAGATGTAATCTTTATTTAGGTTATATTTTTTAAGTCTTGTTAAAAATGTTTTTAATGGGAATAAACTTCAAGAAACCAAAAATTCTGGTTCAAGGGAAATGAGAATTTTCTCTTCCCAAGGAACAAAGTATCTGTTGGAGATAAGTTCCACTTTAGGGTCATAGTAAGCTGAAAGAGAAACAGAAGTAAGTTGAACTAAATGCCACAGTATGGACAATGAGAGACAAAAAGAGACGAAAAGAGATGAGCAAATTATTTATGAATGCAAAATACCTTTGCAGAAGCAGAAGATAATATCTTCTATATAGAATGAACAAAAATATATAATAGAATGTTGAAAAAGCTAACTACTTTAAAAAAATTGCAAACGGATAATTATTCTTTACCTTAGAAAGTACTGTAGAGAGTTTAAGAGTTGGATTTGCAGATTTTAAAAAATTGATACTAATCTTTATTTAAGTATCTTTCCCCATAGGTTTTCAATAAAAAAGCTACAGATACTACATTCAGCACTAAGAATCTAAAGAAAATATAATTAAAAATAGTTAGTTAATAGCTTCACAGCATGGAAATAAGGGAGAGAACAAGCGTAAGAACAGAGCATTCAGACAGAAGACTTACACATATCTTAACTTATTCCAAAAACGACAGAAATACTTCAGTTAGGCCACTGAAAGAACACAGAAATAAAACTGAAGTAGAAAATTGTATAGGTAGCGGTTTTGCATCAGGTTACTAGTAGTATTTCTAAAAAGTTATGGAAAGCACATATATTATCCATATCAAGGGCACGTATACATTTTAGGCTGTCTTAAAGGCTCTCTTTTAATTGCTTAAAACAATTAAAATTGTATTTAAATAGTATATTTGATAATGAAACAACAGAAGACAACTTCTTTATTTGCTAGTGATGTGTAAAAAAGTTCTTTGCCAATGGATTATCAATGTAGCCCCAAGTTGTTTACTTATAGACATCCAGAGTGAAAATTTTGGTGGCAAATGCCCCTATTATTTTCATTATCCTGCAGTTGACCGAGTCCATATAATTAAAGAAAACCCTATTCAGTTCCTTCCTATTCAATTTCACAAGCTCAAGAGAAGCTCAAATTGTAGCACCAGATGATGTTCTGGTCACCATAATAAAATCTACCCAACTGATATCCAGATGAAAATGATATGAGCAATTCCACTTGTAAAGAAACTTGCAAATTCATGCAACAGTTTGGAAGACATTTGGCCCCATTTATCATTCCCTAAAAAGGTTCAAATCACTCAGAACAGGACTACCAGGTGGAAATCCGCAGGTTCAATAAAAGTGGAGAAAAGCTTTGTTTCTCTTCTTGTTACCATGTAGGCTTGATCACAAGCCCATACCAATGTTCAGCTATTTAATTTTGCACATAAGTGTATAATTTCTAGAGTGCAGAAAAATAAAACAAATTCATGAGTATCTGATTATGATTAGTGATATTGTGTTGGGATGGGATCCAGAGGAAATTTTTATGGAGGCTCCAATCTTTTCTAGAGGTAAATTCAAAATGAAAATGCTGAGAGAGATTATTGTCATTGGATTATAATTTCTTTTAGCGTTTTAGTTGCTTCCACCTGGCGTTGGGGCTTTACTGATTTCATTAGTATAATAATGATTAACTCCATCAGCCTTTCCAACAAAATACAAAGAAACTGTTCAAAGATCATGTTTCATGTTGGAAATTACAGCATCAACAAACTACAGGCTGTTTCTAAAACTTTTGAGGGCATGAACATAATTGACATTAGTGGCACAACTAAACTAATTACTGGAGAACCAATCCTGTCACTAGAACAAACATTTTACTTCTCTTTAGATTCTCAACGTCTGGGGTTCAGTGGGCACATCTGAAAAAAATAGTGGGTATGGTGGGTATGGCCCATCACAAAACATTTATAAACTCAAAATCAAAAAGTGGTTGAGTACAGCAACCCTTTTCATTTTCTTTTGAGGATTATGTAAATTAGGCTATGACTTGAGGCTAATATTTTGCAAATTTAAAAATAAAATCAGATAGATTAATAGAGCTTTTCAAGCACCAAGAAATATGTTACAAGCAACATTTCTGAACTACACATTTATTTTCCATTTAAACAATTGTAGCTTAATGTTCAGCCTTTATAAACTTCAGGTGGCCCAAAATGTTGCAACTGAAGTACTGATTGGCAACATTTTTAGGGAGCATATAAATCTCTTGCTACAATAAGATATTCTAAAAGGCACTGAAAACCTGGCTATTCTCCCAGATCTTGGGGGAGGTTGTTTGATGAGTCCTGTAAGAATTTGTTCTGGACACAGAACAAATTATTTTTTTCTGGACACAGAACATCTGTTTCTCTATTATATGAATAAATGTAAATAATCAAAAATTGATTTGCAATTATTTGCGTTCAATATCCAGTTCCAAATACGACCGTCTTCCGAGTAAGATTTCTCACACATTATTCTCTCTGGATTTTAAGCTTTTCATCTTACAATTATCAAATGCATATTAAGGGAGATGAAGAAAGAACATTTATCAATAATGCCTCCAGGTCTGGAGACTCTTATTACTTCGAAGATGAGGCTAGCACTCTTTCCCTCAAGAAGTGATGCTAATTTTTTTTTTTATTAATGAAAGCTATTTGTGTTTAAGCAGATTCATTGGCTAGTTTGGTTCATATTTGTTTATTTTTACTGATAAGTTTTAATTATATTTTAATTGCTTTTTGTCTATTTTAATTGTAATTCTGATTTAATTTTACTTGATGTATTTTATTATCATTAGCCAGTTTAAGACTGTTTGAAGAGGAGAAATATAAAGTAAATAATTCAATTGCTGATGTCAGTTCAATTATTGTAACTTCTGGCTTGCAAACTTCATATTATTCTGCAGTATATACGACAGATCACAACTGAAGATGACTGCCTGTTCTCACATCTCATCTCCCAATCTTCAACAAAATATACCTCAGCTAACAACAATAATTTAACCTTTGGTGATTCTTGTTATGTACATTTCTGCCGTTTATTAAATATAGCTTTAGGTGGAAATCCTTCCCGATCCCCTTTGTAAATGGCTCCCAGAAGTTACAGACAATCAGAAAGAAGTAAAAATAGTAAACCCAGTTACACCCAAATTCCTAAAAATCCAGGTTTGCATGACCTATGTCTGTGCCAGCCCTTCACTTCATTGCCATAAATAACACTTTCCTGATACTAAGAGAGTGGTTTAATTCTATCATTCTTCTGATTTTACAGAAAACGGGACAAGGCTGATTCAACAAATTGCTGCCCTGTTTCTTACAGTAATCATAATTAGTCAATTATATGTCTACGTTTTGTATTAATATACTTTTTGACTGGATGCTTCCCAAAAGTGTATTAGTCCCAGAGCATGTAAGGTTTGGACCTGATTATTCAACTATGGACCAGTACAGAATGTTACATCATCTAGCCCAGTGTTTTTCAACCACTGTGCCGTGGCACACTAGTGTGCCGTGACATAGTGTAAGGTGTGCCGTGGGAAAAACACTTTATATATAGTCAATATAGGCACAGAGTTAAATATTTTTAACATTTTCTAATGGTGGTGTGCCTCGTGATTTTTTTCATGAAAAAAAGTGTGCCTTTGCACAAAAAAGGTTGAAAAACACTGATCTAGCCATACTATAACTTTCTAAAAGGTGGTCCTTGTGTTGCTTTCATAAATCTAAAAGTCCCCTTTTACTCTACACATGAGAAATTTTGAAGAAATTAGCTACAATATTGATTGATTTTTGTTTTCTTAAATTGGCAAAAATCATTACAATCAGATACCAATATACAAAGGAAATCTTTTCCTATTATACAGTTTTAGCCCCACTGTATATATATATGGTGGAATATAAAAATATATAAATTCTGTTTGCTAAACCAGAGTTTCTCTTATCTCTTGCCCATTGCCCTGTTTCTTTTCTTCTCTATGTCAAATGGATGCCTTGATGCATGTGTAGGTACCTCAAAGCATCTTACTACTGACATAGGGAACAGACTGAGATCAATTTATCTTTAAAAAAAAAATCTTAATATTTTCCTGAAAGGATTTCAAATCCCCAATTAGCTAAAATGTTAACAAGTAGATCTATTGAGTCATCATACCCTTTAAGTGTACAGGCATCCACTTTCAATCATCTACTCACAGGATCAATCAAGTAAAGGACCTTTTTATAAGAGCCCAAACAGCATCTTTTGCAATTATGAAATATACATTTCAAACAGTAACAGCTCTGTACCAGCAACTGTCAATTTATTTAAGGCTAAAGTTTTGGGTTCAATGTTACATGAGGTTTGGTTATGAATTTATAACAGTTTTTAGATTAGAGTTTACCCAATCTGCATTTTAAAGATAATAATGGGTTCTTTATTCCATCCTTAACTGAGTGGAATTAGGCTGCATCTCCTTAGGAGCATATTGAAGTTCTGTCACTTCAGATACGAATTAAAACTAATTTGGGGGGAAACGTCTTTGGTCCACTTCATCTTACTAGATAGCTCTTAATCTTCCCTAAGAAGACAAATTCACTAAGACAAATATTACTCTGGCTTATTGCAGCTTTTCTTTTCTAGCATTAGCTGGTCTTACCCTATAAAGACATACATTACCCTTCAGTAGACGATCTGGGATCGAGATCTCCCAAAAGATAGAATCACATACACTGCCAGAATACCATTTATACAATAAATGGAGGAAAGCACTCATAACATTAATTGCTAGAAATCTTAACTTGCTTTTCTGACCAGGAAGTCATCATTTTTCTCCTACACAATAAATATTTATGTATTTGCAGTAACATTTCAAATGTAGAATTGATCTGGTATCTACTTTACATGACCAACTTAAGAATTTTTTGTATAAGTAACCTGTAACAACAAAAGTAGCCCTGGTTTTGTAGTGTTTAAAATGCAGCATTGCAGACAAACTCTGCCCACCGCCTGGAATTTCATCCCAATGGGGTTCAAGGTTGACTCAGACCTCCATCCTTCCAAGGTCAGTAAAATGAGGACCCAGATTTTTGCAAGCAATACGCTGACCTTGTAAACTGCCCAGGGAGTGATGTAAAGCACTATGGGGCGATATATAAATCTTAAGTGCTATTGCTATTGGTAGTGCTCACCTTTTCCATGAAGATTTTTGATACAACTCCTATTTTTCAACAAGATCACAGCATTTATGGAGGGAAGCTTTTGATACAACTCCCATTTTTCAACAAGATCACAGCATTTATGGAGGGAAGCTTTGCACCCCTAGTTCTGATTCCAACAAAATTCACATACATAAACTGCTCCTGTATCAATTTAATTCAAAGTAATGCTAAAGTACACTCCATTTATGATATATTTACTAGATTGAACTTCAGTAGCATGGCACCTTTAGACTTACTGGAGCAACCACAATGGATGGGAATTATTGATATCCGGTATGGGAGTTCTTCCAACTATCAATTATACTTTGGGCAAATGTGATTTGGGAATAAAGACTAAAGAAGGAGAGTACTGAGATAGGGGAAATAGCAACAGTGCCAGGAATAATAAAAAGAAGGTAGCAAAAATCGTTGGTTAGAACATGAAAAGAATAACATTTACAGTGGACTCTCATCTGGGGGGGGGGGGGGGGGTTGGCCGAAAGTGCTGCCTCCCCATGAGAGATGAACTCTTTTCAGCAGGATGTAGAAATAGAGGCAAAATCCTGAAGGTTTTGGCTCCTTTCCTGCACTCTGCCAAAGAAGTTTCCTTCTGCGCAGTGAAGGGGAGCTAATCTCCTTCAGCAGGCAGCCCTTTCAGCGAACCCCCCGAGACGAGAGGAAGCTGAAATGCAAGCAGATGAACAGAGAGTGGAGACAGTAAAGATAAGGAGTACAGGGTTCCTCAGGTGGTTGGGGAAGGTCCTGGGATGTCCAGCAAGGTCACTCACAATCTTTTGTTCAGGGGCTGAAAAGCCTGCTTGGATTTTGGTAGGGAGGATTTTCAGCTCTTGAGCAGAGAGGCATCACAGTAAGAAAAAGTGCATGAGATGACTCAGGGATGTGAGGGAAGCCCTGGAAGGGCTGACACAAGCTGCGTGTAAGTGTCTCTCTGCTAAGGAGCTCAGATTCCTACTTGGATTTCAACAGGGAACATTTCAGCTCCTAAGCAGAGTCTCCGGGGGTTTGTGTTCACAACCCCCAAGGCACTTCTCCACTTGCACTCCTTATCTGGGACTCCATCCACTTAATGTCCTGAATGATCTCTTAATGACCACAATTGCTGGAATTGGGACCGTTAAGCAAAACAATTACATGATGTCTCATTTAACAACCACTTTGCTCAAATATTGAGTTTCAGGTTCCCAATTGTGGTCATAGGTTGAGAATTACCTGTGTATAAGGAAAAAAGGACTCTGTACTCATTCATAAGTTCTTACATCCATGATGGAAGATGTGCCATTAGAGACTTGGCATAATACTACAGGCATCCTTAACCTAAAATGATTGACTGCATCTATGCTAAATTACTTGAGGAAATACAAAGACTTTACTAGTGTAATCAGCATTTCAAAATAAAGCAGTATGCTTCAAGAGATACATGCCTCTTTATTTTTTTTACCTTAATTTTTGCCTTATGAGAAATATGCATGCTTATGAATGCTTATGAACTAAAACAAATTCTAAAATACATCTTGCCATTTCAAGAACAACAGAATTTTAGATAGAAAATTAAGAAATGATCATGGAAATACAGTTAAGTTTCATTTTATATTGCAGTACAACTCCAAATGCTTAAAAAAAATTGTCTATTCTTTTAGCAGAATTTGTTCACAGTGTTCAAAATATATGTATATTTGTGAATATTTTGATTGTGTATTTCTTTGCAATTAATCCTAGCTCTGTATGAAATTTGGCAATCAGCATGCACACGTTTTTCCTTTGCAAGTGAAATAAATAACAAAACTTACCAACACAAGCATTGAGAAACAACCAGTCAGTCTTCTTCATTCTGTTTTTTATTTGTTTTAGTTTTTTGAAATCAACTTCAAGTTCTTCTTTGCTGCCAACAGCTCCAGCCACTTCAATTCTCTGAAAGTCCATTTTCACTTCAGATTCTCGTTTAGCGGTGGGAGGTGACCTTCTTTGGCTATTTCCACTACTGCAGCTTCCTCTCCAACGAGTTCTTTCCTGCTCATTTATTATGGAAGAAGCCTGTTCTGTTTCTGCTAGTTCTATTGCTTCAATGTTGTTGGGCCGTGGGTGATCACAGACAACACATTTTCTGGCCTTAGCCCAATTCTCATAGGTACAAACAGAACAAGTCCAGTGTTGTGTCCTTATGTTCAATTTATTTCTATCATTGTATTCCTCACAAGGATCCACAGAAAAAGAAGCTGGTCTTGTACCAGATCCTGAAGACTGGGGGGATTCTGTGGGGCTCCTGGTCCTACGCTGAGACAAGCACTGAGTACACCTTATTGCACGAGGCCAGTTCAAGTAAGTACACATGTGACATGACCACTTATTTGTACTTTCGACATTGTAAGATGACTTAACTCTTGGTCTTGCACTAGAATCTGGACATATCAAAGGACTGCTGCCTCCTTCAATACCTGCAGGATCCCAGTCTCTACCAACATCACTTGAAGTACTTTTAAATGGATCTTCTGTGATAATAGTTCCACTAGGTCTCTGAGCACGGCACATGGTACACTTGATCGCAGATGGCCAGTTTTCATATGTACAATACTCACAAGCCCATTTTATTCCACGATCAGTCATCCTGCACTCTTTGAAGTAAATTGTTTCAGCAAGAAATCTTTAAAAAGAGATTAAATAGAATGAATTATTAAAAAAACCCCATTCTTAGCTCTTTAGAAGAATTGCTAATCACAAAGCCTTTATCTAGTCCACATCTAATGTTAAATCTTTGTGTACTATAACAAGCATCAATTCAAACATTATTTCCCTTTTCTTTTCTTACAAATTTTTTTAATTAACCATAGTACTTAATAAAATGACTGTCAGGGTTCCAAGTAACACCCTGCATGTCAGGAATTTGGTCATTTAAAGTAGTGTGGGGTGTGTGTGTGTGTGTGTAAATCAGTCACATTAAGATTTATGATAAGCAAGCTCATTTTATATATCTGTGCACACACAATTCCCAATGAAATTCAGATACTGCCAGTATTATAGGTCCTCCCAAATATCGAATTGTAGACTTATCATACAATTAAAATATATACATCAAACAAATTTGTGTATTTACTTTTCTATGATGAAGTCTATTTCGTCTCCATGCTGTCTCAGATTTTATCCACTTCAGCAGGAACTACCAAGAATGACCATCAGCACTATGAAACAGCTTTTCCTGTAAACAATATGATTTTTTGTTAAAATCTTATTTTTACATATATAAATATATGACACTTGATATACTGGACACATTCTAACTCAGTATGTTTGAATATTAAATTTTGACAAATCCTATAATAAATTTGTGAATAAAAATGCAATGATACAGCAGCAAATCTGTAAATGCTTATAGCACTCACTGTTGTTTATCTTTGATATAGGCTTATGAAAACATAAACAAAGCAGCTCACTTTTAACTGCCAAAGCACTAACAACTTTTACAAGTTGTTTCAGTAGTTTTGTTAATTTATATATAAAGGTAAAGGTTCCCCTGCACATACATGCTAGTCGTTTCCGGCTCTAGGAGCAGTGCTCATCCCAGTTTCTAAGCCGAAGAGCCAGCACTGTCCGAAAACATCTATCGCTGTGGTCATGTGGCCAGCATGACTAAACACCGAAGGCGCACAGAGCATTGTTACCTTCCCACCAAACGTGGTTCCTATTTTTCTATTTGCATTTTTATATAGTTTCGGACTGCTAGGTTGGCAGAAGCTGGGACAAGCAACAGGCGCTCACTCCATTACGCAATGCTGGGGATTCAAACCGCCGAACTGCCGACTTTCTGATTGACAAGTTCAGCATTTTAGCCATTGAGCCACCCATTTTATATAGAACTCTGCACAGCTACTTTGCTACCTGGCCCATTTGTCACATTATCAGATTCAGATGAATTGAAAAAGCACTTCTATACTACCAAATGCTGCTGGAAAATAAGATGAATTTTCTACCCAGATGTTGTTTTGTTGAGGAATATGCTTTGAAAACTAGATGTAATTACATTTAGTGGTGAGATAAAGTTTGTAACCCATTTAAAAATACCTATAAATTGTGTGATTAGAGATTCATCAAGGTTAAACAGGTTCTGATCAACATTCATTTTCTTTGTTGAGAAAAGTATATGAAGCTTCAGATTTAGTTATAGTGGCATCTCTTTTAGCAGCGCTGATTTCAACAATACGTTTCCAATGTTCTTGCTTAATCCGATTCATCAGCTTGGAAGTATTTTCACCCATTTTATTTTACAAAACTTTCAATTTTTTCCATTGTATCTTTGTATTTCTATGAACTATGTGCTTCAAGGCATGCCTTCATGCCACATCATTTTAATTTGTTTAATATCAAGGCTTGATTATTAAAAAATGCAAGATTTCTTCTTCTCCAGCCAATGTTTTTGGATTTAGAATTGCTCTTGAGCTGCATGGCTCACTTTCATTTAAACTTTAGTCCACTGATGGATACTTTGACATTCTTCTGTAGAATTTGCTGGTACAATCCAGAATCCACTGTTCCGTCAATGCTTGCAAGCCAAACCAGCCCATGCTATAATGGTGTTTGTTTAAGCAGAATCTTTTTACCTGTTTAAAAGAATTAGATGAAGTTCTTGTAGGTCACTGATGTGCAAACTTACAGAAAGTGGTCACAAACTTTCTCTCACCACTATAGTCTTGCTAGTTTTCTAACATACAAGTGAGTTTTCTTCTATATAAATATTAAGCAAAAGAGTCCATTGTAGATTCATAACCCATACTAAATTAATAAAGTGCTTCAAAGAACTCTTGGAGAGGGAGGGGAGAATGTAACTCACTAGAAGTTATTAAACTATTCCAGAAAGGTATCTTTTTTTCTTTTCCCATAAACATTTATTTCCAAAATCTTAGTTTTAATCATGCATTTTTTTTAAAAAAAGTTTTAATCACCATATTGACTGCAGCATTTTACTCATCACCTCTCTTTATTATATTATAACTTTTTCATATATTGATTATATTTCAATGTGCAATGTTACACATTCTGAACATTTTAGAGACTGACTTATAAAACTCTAGAATCTTAACAAGAGGAACAGAGATGTCACGAATGTTGTATTTGATAAAACATCTGGAAGCAGTACAATAAAGCCTTTTTTGAAACTATTAACAATTTAAAATATACTTCTGTAGTAGAATAATGAAAGTAAATAATCATCTTTAATGGTTTGAAAGTTGTTTATAAGTACCCAAGTTTGAAAATGACAGAGAAAATAAACCACTCATTTAAAGTCTTATGTATGCTGAAATTAAGAACAGATATTCTTTAGAAAACTGTTTGTAAACAAAAGCAGACTACATACAGTTGACTTAATGTTTAAATGGCTCAATCACTGATGGATTATCCCCTGAGTATCTCCTTCCTCCCAGGTACTCAAACAACAAAAGCAGTGCAGTTTCTCCCCTCCTCCCATCTGAAAGACTTACATTATTATAGCCACACCCAGGACCTGTGAATAAATGACTCCAACAGGACTCAAATAACATATTATGTTCTAACAGAATTGCACTGAGATATACTGAGAGTTCACACACGCCATTAAGCATATATGTAGTTCACTTGTTTTTGACCTAAAACACTGCCAATTGTGAAAAAGATAACAAAATACAAAAAAAAAATATGAACAAATCTGTAAAGAATTTTTTAAAGCCATGATTTTCTACATACATTTAGAGAAAAGATGAGTTATATTATTTCTCTCAATGCAAACATGAATCTGCCAATTCAGATAAATCATGTGATAAAATGAATAGCCTTGAAGTATTACATTTTTTGCAAACATGGCGTTGAAGATTCTTTACTGAATACAGTAATAGCAGTATTTATGTGATGAAAGTAAAGTATGAGTACAAATAAACTGAATTCTCGGCAAATAGCTCAACAAGTTTAAGTCAAGCATTTGTGGCATTCCCTTGTTTAATGTATTAGCAGTGAAATGTACAAGGAATGCTTTTAAATGGATTTAGAACTGGATGAAAAATTATATCCAATGAGAATACATCATTATGTCCACATTCAGTAGACGAGAAGCGTCAAATGGAGAACTACAAAGCTCCATTGTCTAATAACTTAGATGGCAGATAGAGAAAACATCAAATTTACAAGATCATACAAAAGAGATAATAAATGCATTAGAGGACAGAAACAGGATCGTGAGTGCCTTTACAAGCTGAAACAATGGGTAAAAACCAACAAGATGAACACCAACGAAGAGAAACCCAAATCTAAACTTGGATAGGAAAAATCAAGGTCATGGGAGGGGGGAGGGTAACCTTATTAGGCACTTGTACTTGCAAAAAAGGATTTGGTTTTCTTGGCAGATCACAAATTGAATATCAGCTATAGAATAATGCAATTCCCAAAAAAGCAAATGCAGTTTGAAACTGCATCAGAGTTACATTCTGTTCCTCTCTATTCTGAAGTAAACAGTCTACACCTAGAATACTATATTCAGTTCTGAACAACCATTTTAAAAAGGAACAAACTGGATTGTGTCCAAAGTAAGATTAAAAGGGTCCTGGAAGTGAATACTTGGGGAATGGTTGGAGATATGGATATATTTAGGCTGGAGAAGAAAAGACAGCTGTGTTCAAGTATCCAAAGGGCTGTCATGTTAGAAGAGAGGAAAGAATTATTCAGAGTTCTTGTAGAAGAAAGAACAAGAAAATACGTATGTGAAGCTCAAAAGAGGTTGGATCTTTCAGAAAGATAACAATCAGAAAAATAGCTAAGGATTAAATATGAAATACTTACAGGAAAGAGAAATAAAGGTTTTGGAATGGCTTTTGCAGTCCCCAGACTTAAATATTATTGAAAATTTGCGAAGAGATTTCAAACATTCAATACATGTAAGACCCAAGAATGTTTTTGAGTTTGAAGAATTCTGCAAAAGAGTAGGGAAAAAAATTCCCAAAACATTATTAAATGTTTATAAGTTACTATTTCTACCATAGGAAAAGAAAAGTTGTCTCTGTGCTTGCCACATTCATTAAATCTGTAAACAGTAAGCATGCATTTATATTAGAAGAAAGAAGTTGTATTTATATATTTGTATTGTGTAAAGTCAGTTTCTATTTCCTTGAGGTTTCTTCAAAAACACACGACTTAACTGATTATTTATATGCTATAACTTGGTGTTAACAACCACATAGATAGACCTTCTCCAGAATAATCTGATCCCCAACCGGGCCTTCAGGTCTTCCACCAGTAGACTCATTCCCACGGTAATCAAGCCTGCCTGCCTACCTTGCTGCTAGTTATCCTCTTCTGTACTTTTCTTCCATCTTTCCCAACATTATAGACTTCCCACAGAGCTAAATATTTGCAAACTAAAATGGAATTTGAACCTTGATTTGTGTCAGAAGTGATTTGTTCTTTGATGTGTTTATTTTCTTAGCTACTCACAGAATTCTTAAGCGCGTTCTCTAATACTAATGTTCAAAAGCATCAATGCTCTTTGTATCCTGCTTCTTTGAAATCCAACTTTTGTTTCCATAGAGTGTCACAGAGAAAAATAATTATCTGCAAGATTTTGAGCTTTATAGTACAGACATGTGAATATCTTTTCCAAGGCCTTTACTACTATTGTACCAAGTACTAGTCTGTGGTGTGTGTTTTTGAAAATTATTTTTTAATATTACTGGTCTTGTTACTGTTGAGAGTTGATCCTAAAAGGCAGAAGATATTTGATGGTTTAACATCTTCCATATCAGTTCTGGTGGGAATGGGAAAAGTCACACAGGGACCCAAGGCACAGGAAGTGGAGCATAGAGCATGGGGAAGACCTTGGGCCAGAGCCTCCAATGCCTCCACCAACTAGAAGGCATCCCACACTCCACTTAATGATCCACATGTTCATTTAATCTTTCATTGAGAACAGGGATGGCAAGGTTGTTAGGTAACAACTGCTGCAACATGCAATCATAATGGACAGGCTCCATTGCAGTCATATTTCGAGAACTACCTGTACACTGAAGGTTGAAGGTTGAAGATTTATTGTATTTATATGCCGCCCTATTCCCGGAGGGACTCAGGGTGGCTAACAAACCCAAAGGGGAGGGGAGGGGAGGTAAACAAGAAGGGAATACAACAAACAAAGTACAAGAGAATTTAAAAAGATAATCAACAGTCACACAATTCGAGGGGGGAAGGGAACTCGTCAACCCCAGGCCTGCTGGCACAGCCAGGTTTTAACAGCTTTACGGAAAGCCTGGAGGGAGGTGAGGGTCCGAATCTCCATAGGGAGTTCGTTCCAAAGGGCCGGAGCAGCCACAGAGAAGGCCCTCTTTCTCTGCTTTGCATTCTGTTTTATTTCTGCATTGGTCAACAAAACAAATACAATATTATAAAGATAATAAATCTGTAATGTTCTTCTTTCAAAACAACATAAAAACCAGTAGAATTGCAACCAAAATGTCTCACAAAAGTAGAGAATACTTCATTAAATAAATTTTTGGATCAAAAGCAATCAACAAAGTAATTATGTGATCACTAGAAACAGCATACTCAAATTGTTGTAGACTGGTCGTTTTACTGCATGGAATGCTTCTTGAAATTTATAAAACAAATAACCTATGCTTGAATATGTATCAAACTTTTCTTATTAAGCTATCAGTCAATCCTCAAATTGTTTATACTTACATTGTAGTTTGAAAAGGCAAAATGGAATGTAACTATTTAGTTTTGGCAGCCTTATATAGACCAAAATATAATCCTTTGCACATTTGTTTGAGGATAAGCTTATTAAACTCAGTACAAGATGCTTCTAAGCAAGTATGCAACTGTTCAAAAATATGTTGAATGTTTAATAATGCTCTGGGGAACAAATTAAGTTTTAGACTAACTTTATCAATGGAGTTTCTTTGCTTTGTAACAAAATTTGAAAATATGTCATAGTATATTCTACCATATATTTTAGATATGAATGAGACAAATTCACAATCACGTCACTCTACTCAATCTGAAATATAAAATGTTTAACAACAAAGTATCATAAACCAGAATCGAAACGCTGGATCGATAATGATAATAAATGGAAATATTTTTATGCAAGTAAGTGAGAATTCCATAAAATGAATCAAGATAAAAATGAAGAAAAGGTTAAGGGAAATAGCATATTTCAGTATAAGGAGGGACGAGAGGGAAGCATTATGGTCATTTTATAAATAAAGACAATACATTTACAGATTATTTAAAATATAATTATTAGATCATACATTAAGTTTTCTAAAAGTGTAAATATTTGAAAATATATAATGGAAATTTTAACACCTTTCCTCCTCATAGTAAGCCACTATTTAAATTAGACTAGGACTTCAAAAGTACTCTATAATGTAATAGGAACCTGAAACTAAAAAAGTGCAAAACTGTGAGCACAGAAACATCTCCATCTATCTGAGATGTCTTCAAATAAAACCAAATTTAAAACCAAAATTATTGCTTAACTATGCACCAATGCAAAGCTCTCTATGAAACTTATCTTAAAATACCATTCTTTCCTATTAGATTAATTACACACATATTAAACAGTACCTGAGTATATTACCCTACTTTTCATGTTAAAACTGAAAGACATCACTAGTGATGCAATATTTTTAACTTTTCCATCACTGCAATTTTCATGTAAATTAAAACCGCTGCTGAGAAAACAGGTTTCAGGTCTTTCCCACTTAAATCTGTTCCACTTCTTTGTACTATCAATTTCTAACTTTAATCTTCTGCTTTCCTAAGTAGTACTGTTGATTTTTGCTCCTCTGGCTTCCAAGAGATTTGTGGCTTCTGAAGCACATTGGCAACGTAGTTGACTTACTTTGTGTTTATTTTTTTTTCTATGTATAATTCAAAAGGTTACACACATGCTGTCCTTGACATTACTATTTTATGATTTGCAGAACACAGCAACTGGTTCTTATGTATTTTATGACTATGTTGCATTTTAACTCACTCAGGGCTAAAACTTCTGTTAATTTTGTCTAAGTCCACCAACAATCCTTATTTTTATGTAAATAAATGTAAGCCTATGTTACTAATGATATGTTAATACAATGCACTATTTTATTTTTCATTTGATATGCTAAAATGTCCCATCCAGGACTTGGTTGTTTTGGGGGGTTTCATGAAAGCATATTTATAATTTCTTATGGCATGATTGTTTTTTCTTTTTAGAATCTTTTTAATTGGCTATTTTTATATCTTTATAGGATGTTTTCATTATTTATTTGTAACCACCTTTATTATTTTTAGAAATAACTCAAGGCAGCAAACACATCCAACACCTTCCTCCTCCTATTTTCCCCACAACAACCACCCTGTGAAGTCTCTGTATTAAGATGGGGGTTGTATTTCTGGAATATTTTTAACTATGTACTTCATATTGTTATGTAGGCAAAATGCATTTGTGGGATCTAAGCAAGGGTGTTTTGACTGTGTATTTGCAGTTAGTGCTAATGGGATGTAGAAATACAGGTGATCCATCAGATGCGGCAGAAAGGATATGTTGCAGCTCCCCTCTATGAAAGAATGTCATCTGATCATTGTGTTTTAATTATTGTTTCATTTATTTTGGTTGGTTTCATGCTGCCTTCTGGATTTTTAACTTTGTAAGTCATCCAGAGTCACAGTAACAAGGGCAGAGCTATTAAATAAAGTAACATTCTATAAAGCTGAAGTTGAAAAGGTTTCTTGTGATTAAAGCACCAGGTTAGAAAGCAGGAGACTATGACCTTAAATCCTTGCCTTAGCCGTAAAAGCCAGCTGGGTAACTCTGGGCCAGTCATTCTTTCTCAGCACAACCCATCTCACAGGTTTGTTGTGCGGAAAATAGGTGGAGGAAGGAGGTATTACATATGTTTGCCACGTTGAGATAGATATAAAAATAATAAAGATGAAGAAATAAATAAATAAAATAAAATAAAATAAATGGTGCTTAATAACAGTCAAGTTGGGAAGCACCCAGCCTGGTAGGGAGAAGACCTCAAGCATGAAGTTAGCCTAGCGTCACTGTGCAACTGCAAAAAGAGTTAGAGATAACCCCAACCCTTATCTATTTATTCCCAAGAGTAGGCTGCTAGACTGGGAGATTCCTGCATTATGGTTAGAATATAATAAAGTAGTTAGCTTGAACTCCTCATATATGGATCTTGTTGTTCATGCCTGATAAAGCATGGGAAAACACTGCATTTGGTAGCCATGCACTCTGGGGAAAATACATGTTTGAATTAAGGCCACTACCATACCTATACCTCCTACAACTTGTCACACCCAAAGACGGTTAAATTCCTTCAGGAGTTAAGAAACTTAACTCAACCACATAGCTTAGCTATATTTTTCTCAGGAGAGGAAAATACGTCTACAAGAAGGCACTGATAGGTGCAGTACTTTTAATGGGCAAATGAAATGCAGGAAAAAGAATAATCTTCACATCTTGACAAACAAAAACCTGCATATGTTAATGACAATTATTTAGGTTTCCATTACAGCTGTGTGTACTAATCAACATGGCACCATATTTAATGTAGAAATCAATTTAGGAGAACTTTTTATTATTATACTCTTTTGTATGTTCTGCCACAGAGCAAGCAGCATTTGGAATGCAGTCAAACCTCTCAAAGTGTGACAGTTTGATAGAAGTTAGTATAATTGCTACTCAGAAAAATTCCAAATCCCAATGGGCATACTTAATGAAGGTATATCTCTGAGGACTAGGGTAATTTGAAATAATTCTTCTCATTAAACAGCTATGGCAAATACATACATCAGGATTAATACATACCAATATAGTCATTTCATTCTACCATGAGTGGCAAACCAGAATTATCACTTCCTTCTTTCCATAAATAAGGGCATGAATAAGTGCTAACGACATGAATAGCACAGTCTATTCTCAATACCACTACTATTCTGAACTTGTATTGTGACACTTTAAACTTTAGAATGAAAATACAGAACTTCATACACAAACTTAATCAACACAAATTCATTAGTTGCAACAGTATCTGTCACCAGGCACATTTGTCTGAACACAAACATTAATTCTGCTGAAGCTACAATGTACAGGTAACCCTTGTTTAATTATCAATGTTACAAAGTTGAAAGGCACTGAAAAAAGAGATTTATGGCTGGTTTTTCATACTTAAAACCACTGCAGTATCCTCAAGGTCATGGGTTCAAAATTAAGAGGCTTGGCAAGGACTCATATTTATGATAGTTGCAGTGCCCCCGGGTCATGTAATCACCTTTTGTGACCCTTTGACAAGCAAAGCCAATCGGGAAGCCAGATTCATTTAACTAACTTAACTTGTTACTAACTTAAGAACTAAATTGATTCACTTAACAACTGTGGCAATTAAGGTCGTAAAATTCATTCAACTATCTCATTTAGCAACAGAGATTTTGAGCTCAGTTATGGTCATAAATCAAGGACTACCTGTATTAGGCTTTACGTTTCTCAAAACAAAGCTTTTGGGATAGTTTTAGTTCGATCAGAAAAATATATTGGAAATGGATGCTTTTATTGCATCACTTAAAATAAGTATTGCAGTGTGAGCCTATCATCCCAATGTTATTTGTCCTGTGCCAATTGCCCATACCTCTCAAAACTCAATTTAGGTGCTCATTCCCATTTCTAGAACCTTAAAGAGCAATTAACCAAAGTGCAAGGCTGATTTGTTTCTGGCCTCAGCTCTGCTTACGGAGGCATGCACAATCCAAACATTAAATATTTCAGATGTCAAGATCTGGTTCTCTAAGGAGTTCTTTGGAATGGATTACAAGTTGTACATTATGATTACTTTTCTTGGTTTGGTGGAATTGTTTTTCCTTGCCATTTGTTATTGAAAAATATTGCAGTTATTTCTCCTTTTAATGCTGCAATTCTTTTACTATGAGCCACAGTGGCACAGTGGTTAGAATGCAGTACTGCAGACTATTTCTGCTGCCTGCCGGCTGCCTGCAATTTAGCAATTCAAATCTCACCAGGCTCAAGGTTGACTCAGCCTTCCATCCTTCTGAGGTCGGTAAAATGAGGACCCAAATTGTTGGGGGCAATATGCTGACTCTGTAAACTGCTTAGAAAGGGCAGTAAAGCAATATATAAGTCTGCTATTGCTATTACTATTATTTATATAACATTATTGTTTTTATTTGCATTTCATATTATATTATATCTTATTCTGATTTCTCTTTGGATGAGTAGCCTTGCTCCTATAAAAATTATTTCCAATGAATATTAGGGCAGAAAATAAATAGCAAATAAAAATAATTTTAAAAGTTTGGTTCTGGAATAATAAATTATGATCTTTACTTATCACTTTGTGATTTCAATGTACTAGGATTCCACATCTTATTACAGGTATCAGGAACCTTTCTAGCTGATGGATACTATTACATAATTTCTTTGAATTTAACAGGTTCCTAAATAATTTGAGTAATGAAAATATAAAATAAAAGGCTATAAATGTCAAGATCTTATGATATTTCACATAGAAATACAAATATCCTGGTAAACTGATATTTTCAGTAAATCAGTGGATGTCATCTATTGTCATTGTGAACATCTCGGAATCAGTGGGTATCAAAATACAAACTCCCAATTAAATAGAACTTCATAAGCAGAATCATCTGAAAACAAAAATTAAAAAAGAAGTTTCCTAAATTATTACTTTATAGATTAAAACAGAAATAGTTTTATAATGGTAAGAAATAAGGTATTTAAAATGGTAAAGCTGTAACCAAATAATTGTTATTGTTTAATGGCACTAACTTATGCTCTTTCCACCAATACAAGAGTTAGATAAATATTGCCTCCAGAGTCACAGAATGTATAAAGTAAGAAAGTTATGTCATGTCCCATGAGTTTGAGGAGAGGCATCTCTTAGTATAAGAACATTCATACAACTACAGAACCCTACAATTGTATCCGAACTATATTTTGGTCACTCTGCTTATCCAAACTTCTATACTGACGGCTAAGACAAAAAGGATTGCCTTATATAACAAGTTATAGATAACATGCTGGGACTGCTATTAAAATGCCAGAAAATATTATAAGAGTAAAAAATGAAAATATACAAAATAACATACATCCTCAAACGAACAAAACCAGCAAGGGAAACATGTGAACCTCGGAAAGTGTCGTAGCCCAGGCATTCCCTAAAGTGAATGACCTCTAAAAAAACAAAAAACCTTTGTTGCAATATTAGAAGAACCTTAGGGTGTTTTTTTTTAAGCTTGAACTTATTAGTACACACTGGCTTGATGCGGTTTGTAAACATGAACCAATCAAAGATCTACCCTATTTTTTTTTTATAATTTAAAAAAAACCCTACTCGACTGCACAAAAGTAATACCAATGTCACTTTAAGCGATGATAAAAAGGATTGTAACCTCTGTACCTACAACAGTTTATAGCAAACTGTTTTGCAATACACATAGACGGGTTATAGCTACAAATAACGACAGAGGAAGGGGGGGGGGGGAGACAGCAGAGGTATGACCTCACTGTAGTAAGAAGTAGATACTGCAGCATTGAAGGTAGATAACTAAGAATTACGAAGCACCTGTCCTCTCCCTGGTGCTTTGTAATTCTTAGCAATTTCTTTTGTAATTTTGGGAAAATGCTATTTATAATTAAAGCTTGGACACCACAAAAGGCCCCCAGGGTATTTTACAAGCAGCAGCAATCCAAACGTTGCGGTACTAAATCCTCTCTTTAAATACAGAAGCGATGCACTGCCCATCAGAAAACACACACAAACACACACAAACACACAATCGGAGGTAAACAAGAGTTACCCTATCCAGTGGCTTCCCCAAAGCCGAAGAGTTCTGTGACTCAGGACACATGATCGGATATAGGATATAGTTAAAATAAAGAAAGGATAATGATAACAAATTACATACATGGAGGATTAGAAAACTTTGGTATTAAATATTATGGATGTTTAGCTAAAACAGGATATGAGGACTTAATGTTAATGGGAGGATTTTACAAATAAGTAAATGAAATGCCAGCATGTGGTTACGTATTGAATCTTGGTATATTTAAGGATGAAGGATGTTTAAATAACTATAGTCAAATAAAAGGGGAGGTATGATGATGTTAATATAGTGAATATTTGAGTTATTTGAATTAATATGAATTATATTTGATGACGGTGGAACAGATGCACAAAAGCCTTTTGTAACCAGCTGATACACTTTCTACAATATGTAAAGAAGGAAGAGTTGTATGTTTGTTTTGGAAATAAATAAATAATTTTTTTTTTAAAAAAAAGAAACAATTAAAGCAATATTGTAAGATAGTTTGATGCTGCCTAGGTCAGGAGAATGGGATTCTGAAGTTTCCTCTAATTTCAGTGTAACTGCAGTTGTTATTTTTATGTCACACTGTTTATAATGTCAACAGAGCCAAGGTGGCGCAGTGGTTAAATGCAGCACTGCAGGCTACTGCTAGATCAGCAGGTCAGCGGTTCAAATCTCACCGGCTCAGGGTTGACTCAGCCTTCCATCCTTCCGAGGTGGGTAAAATGAGGACCCAGATTGTTGGGGGCAATATGCTGACTCTCTGTAAACCGCTTAGAGAGGCCTGAAAGGCCTATGAAGCGGTATATAAGTCTACTGCTATTGCTATTGCTATATTGCTAACATAGTAAATATCTTGAGTTATTTGAATTAATACGAATTATATTTGATGACGGTGGAAAGCTTTTTGTAACCAGCTGATATACTTTTTTTACAATATATGTTTGTTTTGAAAACAAATAAATAATTTATTTATTTTTTTAAAAAAGGACACATGATCGGGAAGCATATAATAACATTTAAAGCCAACTCTTGTGGCTAGCAACCACCAAAACGCCTCGTAAACAACCGAGTTTTGCAAACAGAAAGCCATCCCTCCCCTTCCCCTCAGCAGGTGCCGGGAGATCCCAGAAAGCGGGGAGGGGAGCCCGCGACCAAGTGGATCCCGACCAAGTGGATCCCGACCTCGCTCTCCTCCTCCCCCCCCCCAAAATCCCCTCAGAGGGGCCTCAAAAGTCAAACACCCCCCCCCCCACCGTAGTAAGGAAGTTTTAGAAACATCCCACGGCTCGCTGGCTGGAAAGCTTGACGGACGAGTCAATATAAATACAAGGCGCCGAGGCCGAAGGGAATTATTTTCGGGCCGAGTTTTAAACAAAACGTAATGGGGTGTTTTTTTTTTTGAGGGGGGGTTGTTGTTGTTTATTGGGGGGGGGTGATGAAGCCCCCACACAAACACCGTTCCCTCCCTGAGGAAAAAGGCCTTGGGGCTTCTCCCCACTTCGGCAAGCCTGTCAACGCGGGGAAGGGAAGGCCCGGGACTCAGGTAAGATCCAGGAAGGGAACGAGGAGGAGCAGCTGAGGTGGCTCCCCTCAAGGACCACCGGAGCCTTCGCCTCCTCCTCCTCCTCCTCCTCCTTCCGAGGCCCAAAAACTGCCTCACGTTCAGACCCGGACCGGCGGGTGGCGGCGGATGATAAAGGGGAGGCGTTAAAAGGCGGCTTCATCCGGAGACTATTTTTGTTTTTCCTCCCAAGTTGTGGTGAAAAGCCTTCTTATATCCCCTCCCATGGCGGGGCGCCCGAGGAAAGGGAAGGAAAGGCTTCTCCGTACCTTGCAAGGCTGTCCCAGGCTCCCGCGAACCGTCTCCTCAGCAGCTGGCGCCTACCCCCCCCTCATCCACATCCCACCCACCCATGCACTGCGCCGTACCGCAAGCTGCGGCTAGTTGCGGCCTCCTTTGCTTGCTTTCCCCCACCCACCCCCTCCCCCCGGCTCAGGACATGGTATCTTCCTTGTGGTGGTGGTGGGGGTGGCTCGAAGGACGTAGTCAGCCGGAGGACGCTACCACCCAAACGGGACAGGGAGGGGGGGAGCCAAAAGGACGAGCCAAGGCGATCCCGCCCGCCCTGTAAATCTTATCCCCCCCCGCTCGCCTAATGGCGGCGGCTGGAGCGGCCCAAAGCAAAATAAACCCCCATACGGCAAAAGTGACTGGAGGCTCCGCACGTCAGTCCGCCCGGCCTGCGGCCCTTGCTGCGCGCTCATTCGCCGAAGGAGCGCGGCCAGACCAGCCAATGGAAGAGCGACTCATTGAAAACGAACAGCTGATGTCATGTCGTTCCAATTTGGCGAAGGGGGGGGGGGGCGCTGATTGTGAGGATGCTCGAGAACTCTTAATCCTTAATCTCCGGGCTTTTAAACCGGGGCAGAGAGGAGAGACGCGCATGCGCACACGCGCTCCGCACGCACTTCCCTAGCCATCTTTCTTGGGGCTCCAGAGCCCCGGCTGGACAGGCAGCTTTTTCTACCGTTGCCTTTTCGGGTTTTTGCCCCCTGAAATAGAGAGTCGTCCCCATGAACTGGTAGCTGCAGCCCTTATCAATTCAGAGCTCTTATTCCCTGCAGCCTTCTTCTTCCCGTTGCAGTCCTGACATAGGCTTCCCATGCTCTGCTCCCTCCGCTTAATATTGGGTGCACAGAAGGGAGTGAGATTCCCAATTCCACCCAAAATATAGAATAGAATAGCTTTATTGTTTATTTATTATTATGTGGAATGTATACCTATAACTGTATGCAAGAGAATAAATGGCAGTAAAAATATAAAGCATAATATAGGTAAATAATATTTGGCCATGATAAGTAGCTAGGTGTAAATAAATAAAGAATTGTACATAAAAGTGGATAGGATGCAATGGGATATGGGGAGCTATAGCAATAGCAATAGCAGTTAGACTTATATACCGCTTCATAGGGCTTTCAGCCCTCTCTAAGCGGTTTACAGAGTCAGCATATCACCCCCACAGTCTGGGTCCTCATTTCACCCACCTCGGAAGGATGGAAGGCTGAGTCAACCTTGAGCCGGTGAGGTTTGAACCGCCGAACTGCAGATAGCAGTCAGTTGAAGTGGCCTGCAGTACTGCACCCTAACCACTGCGCCATCTCGGCTCTTAGCTAAACAATGGAAAAAGGGATGGAGCAGAAGCTAGTAGTGCCCTAGATAAATTAAAACAGGGCAGCTTTCGCAATGAGCTACAAAGCAAGATACCCTATTTGTCTTTCTCTTCCCCCTTAAACACCAGATGGTTATTCTGAAACAGTCTAATGGGTAAGTAAGGTATTGCCCATTTCCATTTCCCAGCTGTGTCTGCCAAGGTCACAGTCAAAAAGCATAAATCAGGCTAGTATACCGAGGTGCCGAGGTGGCGCAGTGGTTAGAGTGCAGCACTGCAGGCTACTTCAGCTGACTGCAGTTCTGTAGTTCGGCTGTTCAAATCTCACCGGCTCAAGGTTGACTCAGCCTTCCATCCTTCCGAGGTGGGTAAAATGAGGACCCGGATTGTTGTTGGGGCCAATATGCTGACTCTGTAAACCACTTAGAGAGGGCTGAAAGCCCTATGAAGCGGTATATAAGTCTAACTGCTATTGCTATTGCTAATACCTACCATTATAAGGGACAGGTGGAAACTTTCCCCACTCAAAGGGCTCCTTGCATCAAGCCAAGGGGAGGAAAACAAACAAGAATTTTAACCTTGGTTTCCTATAAATTGGGCCTCCATTTGACACACAGTAATCACTGGAATTCTTTTGTCACTTTTTATTCCTTTTGAAATTAAACTTACTTATCAGAGACCGGTGCCCCCGAATTCCTGCCTAAGCCTGTCTCCAGATCTAGAGTTTAAGAGAAGCCTGACAAAACACATGCCAGTTACAATTGAACTATGGCTCCCTAATAGTCTATATTCTTTTTTGCTAATTGAAACATTAATGTGAAGTGTTAGTGCTGCTGTAAACGGTATTCTAGTGCATTTTAAGCTAAATTATTTAGATCCATTTAAATGAAGAAAGAGGCAGAATGTGTTACAGTTGAGCATTTGAATCCTTTCCACTGTTGTAATCTTCTTGCTGCTGTATATCCAGCAAGGAGTCTTTTTAATAAGAAAGAAAACAGTTATATTGACTGATTGCTAGAATCTCATGGTCAGCAGCCAGAATCAAAATAACAATGCAAGGATGACTTGTATATTCTGGGGTGATATAGAAATGTAGATTTTAAATTAGTACATTATATGTTAGGGATTATAATTTACATGTAAATGTCAGGTGCTGCTTCATTTAATAATCAGGAAAGAAACCACTCAACTCCATTCTTAGAATTAAGTGTACTTTTACTAATTACAAACGATGAGTAGCAAAGCAAAGCTGAGTCTGAGTAAATTGGCGCGCGAAAGCAATGGATACCATGTATAATTCAATCCCCTCCCCTAGGCACCCCATTTCATAGTCCAATAATAATTCACCCAACCGTCAGGTGGGAGATGTCTTCAAAAAGCATCATCAGGCTGGAATGCTGGACAGTTGGCCTTGGCGGGAAACTCCCTTCTTCCACATGCGCAGATAGATGGTCAGGACAGCTCCTAATAACAATCCTCCAGTACATAATGATTCCCCTCTCAAATACCATGCCCCCCCTCCCCGTTTCAATGGCAGCCGAAAAGCAGCAGCGAAGCAGAGGCTGACAGTAAATGTTGCTATTGATGAACTGAATAAATTTGCTGATATATTTACTATAAGGAATTACTGTAATCCCAGAAGATCATACTTTTCCAAAAATAGCAATAGCAATAGCAGTAGACATATACCGCTTCATAGGCCTTTCAGGCCTCTCTAAGCGGTTTACAGAGAGTCAGCATATTGCCCCCAACAATCCGGGTCCTCATTTTACCCACCTCGGAAGGATGGAAGGCTGAGTCAACCCTGAGCCGGTGAGATTTGAACCGCTGAACTGCTGATCTAGCAGTAGCCTGCAGTGCTGCATTTAACCACTGCGCCACCTTGGCTCAAAAATGCTCTCCTACTTTCATGAAGCTTATCCACCTTTATTCTTTTCCTGTAATGCTGATGAGGAACTTCCAACCGACAAACTTTTAACTTTAATAAGATTTGTATGCAGCCCACTCCCTAGGGACTCTGGGCGGTTCACAACAAGTAAAAGCATTTAAAATATTTAAAAATACAGAATTAAAATCAATACAACATCCATTCCATCAAGTGGGGCTGGAAATTAATCAACAGCCCCAGACCTGCCGGAAGAGCCAGGTCTTAGTAGACTTTCGGAAGGCCGGGAGAGTGGTAAGGGTCTGGATCTCTGCAGGTAGCTCGTTCCACGAGGCCGGTGCAGCTACAGAGAAGGCCCTCCCTCAGGGAGCCGCCAGCCGGCATTGTCCGGTCGACGGCACCCAGAGGAGGCCCAACCTGTGTGATCTTATTGGTCGTTGGGAGAAACAAAATTTCATTGGACAGTCTTTCAAAGTCTCTGAACATGGGTCCATTCTGCTTTTGCCTTCGTTAAGGGACTGCCCTTGAGTTTTTGTTTTTTTAAATATCCTCACTTGTAAATGCATTGTAATTTAAGCGTACACTTTAATCCTTTCTCTGCTTTGTGTTTGCATGTATTGTGAAGGTATCATGCAGTTACCTAGGAAACAACTGCTAAAATTTTAATATTTCTATCTCAAATTGACTTTTCTAAAATAGTCCCTCAAGTTCAGATCTTAATTGTCTGAATAGTTGATTTTATCTCATTATACCTCAGTTTATTATTCTGTTCATTAATTCCATTATTCATAGCTAAATTTGGTTTCCTTTTTCTAATAATCCCATGTGTCCAAAATTTCAATATCAGTCTCAGAAGCAAGCAACTTCATTTTCTTAAGCATCCCTTAAGCATACCCATCAGCAAAGCATTTCTTTGGTTACAATATCCATACTTTCAAACCCCACCGAAAAAGGCTCTTTGGCCACACACAAAATTACTTTTGCTTATCAATCTGAAAAAGAAAATGACAAAGTGTTACATAGATCAAAGGAATCCATCCCATCTATAATTTCCTCTTCCATACTTTGGGCAGTAAGTCTGTCTGTGTTTACAATCAGCACCAGACTTTAAAATAGCTACTCATTTGCAGCCAGATTGTCCATTCACACAAGGTATCTGCAGTAAATCACAATCACAATTCTGGCCTTGTGTTTTGCCAGGCATCACTATTACAAGACCCACTAATACAACATCTTTCAAAATATATATGGATTCATTCCATGACCCGACAAAAGGGCGAACGACAAAACCGCGCCAGACTAAACCGCATCGCTAAAACCGTGACGTCATCAACGCGCCAACAACAGCGCAGAGACAGAAGGGCGCTTTACAACAGCGCGTCGACAGAAAGCCGATTTAACTTAAGGTAAGGGTTAGGTTTAGGGTTAGGGTTAGGGTTAGGTTTAGGTTTAGTTTTACAGCGTGCTTCTGTTCTTCAACAGCGTGCTGTTGTTGGTGCGATTCAGCGCTCATTCATCGGAGCACTTTAGAACACGCGGTTTTGTCACCGCGGTTTAGTCGGGCGCGGTTTTGTCGTTCGCCCTTTTGTCGGTGAACCGATTCGTTCTGCTCTTCCTTTGACATGTTAGCTACCATCTGCCAGCAATGCATTTCCATGTGCTAAATAAAAGAAACATCAGTTTTACTGAAAAAAATAACTTCTTTTAAAAAATTCAATAATATCAGACCTGACTCAAATCATTGTTTTATTCCATTATGCATGTTAATCCACAATGCTAAATTGTTTCCATAATGAATTTTTGTTTTATATTCACCTTTATAATTGTCCTGTGCTGTATTTTTCAATTTCAATGCTATTTTATTTTATCTCCGTTATTCAGCATGAGCAAATGTACATGGGGAGGGAATAATTTTACGTACCGAAAAAACTGGAAACTACTACAATAGATGAAATAAATCTCACAGATTTAAATCTTTTACTCTTAATTATTTTTTATTCTTTGCTCTTCTGTACTTTTCCATTCTTTTCAGTTTAGCTTATTGGAATTTTGCTTTTTATCTTTTCTTTGTCTCATCTTTGACCTTTTCATGTTCTACACACACACACACTGTTGAATACTTTTCTTTTAATGTGGTCACCATCTCTCTTAATACTTGAATACTTTATTTTCTAAATAAAGCTCTAGGAGGGGAAACCGTTTTCACTTGATTTTCCTGTTTGGACTTCCATATGTTTAGAGGGTTGGTAATTCTTTTATACTTCAACAAAATGTGTAGTTATGTAACAAGATGGAATTAAAGAGAGGTTTCAACTTCTAAATGCAAGTTATATTAAACTGAATGGAAGCATCTGTTATTTCACAACATAATTGTATTTAAAGTGTTTATAAAGCAGTTCTCTGTCTTTACATTCACAGGAAATGGTGATTTGAGTGGCCTAGACTAGGAACAAACACAATAAGGAGAGTGCACATTAGTAAGGATGTGGGCAAAAAAAGTCTTGCTAATTTGAATGCTTTCATGTCCCCGGATTCAATTAAATATCTTTAGAATATAGAAGGAAGTTGCTGAAGAGTTGTCAGGATGTTTGAATTATCTTTGAAGGATCCTGGAGAAGGAGCCAGAGGACTGGGAAAAAGCAAATGTGCTTCCCCCCCCCCCCAACTTCAAAAAAGGAAGCGTATACCAATCATAATTGATATGTAATCCTAATATCAATACTTGTAAAGATGTTGCAGTAGATAATGAACATGCCATTTGTAACCACCTTGAAGGTAACAGCATGATTGCTAGGTTTTTAAAAAAAAAAATAGGCCACATGAGAAAAACCTTGTCTCTTTTTACAGAGTAGTTATTTTAATGGACAAGGATAAAGTTATGGATATACTCCACCCTGATTCCAACAGAGATTTTGAGAAGGTTCACATGATATTCTTGTTGGCAAAATATTAAAGTGGTTAGGTGTTGTGACTCAGCAGAAGTTTGCTGTGAGTTGAGTCGGGATGCAAGATTAACAATGCAGCTGGGGCTTGTTAGTGTTGTCTTCTGGTGATAAAAGGACGGATGGTGCCACGCCCTGGTTGCAGAAGTCAACGTTCATTGATCATCGGTCGTGGATTGTTTGTGAGAGACACTTGGAGAAGTGCTTTGCTTTCTTTTTGGACACCTGGTTTTGCCGTAAGAGATTTTTCTTTTGCATTCTGTTATCTTCTTGCCAGAGACTTTATTTATGTTCATTTTGGGCTCGCAGCCAGTCTGAGCCAAGGACTGATAAAGTTATTTCCTTTTAAATCTGTCTGCCTGTCGTCTTTGAACGAGTGAAGGAGGGGGGGGACAGAACAGTTAGGTGGCACTATGGTAAGGTGGATCCACAATTGACTGCATAATCGCATTGAAAAAGGGAGTGCTGATGGTGCTACATGAGTCAGAGACCCTAATCAGTGGGATCCTAGTCATTTACAACCATTAACATGAGTCAGGTGTATGAGATAGCTGATAGAAGGGCAGTTGCAATTCTGGGCTACATCTGGACGAAACAGCATTGTATCAAAGTCATTATTCCCATCTCTTCTGCACTTATAACATCATGAGTGGTAATGTGCATGGTTTTGAGCACTACATCTTCAGAAGGATAGTAACACATCAGATTAAGAGGAGAACAACAAAGATCATTCAGGACTTGACTACATGCGCTATGAAAACAGGTTAAAGAGACTAGGGATGTTCACTATGGAGAAGTTAGATTCAGTATGGAGAATTGAAAGCTAAGGGGAGTGCTTATGTTCAGCTGCATAAAAGGGTGCTGTAAGAGAATCAGAAACTCTTTGCTATTGCCCCAGAAACTAGGACCAGTAATAATAACTAAGTATAAGAAGCTTGGATAGTCACTTCTCAAAAATAGCTTGTTTCATTGAACATTGTTGAAGTTGGACTAAATGAACTTTGTGATTCATCCCAGTTCCACGGTTCTATGATCCTGTAACCCAGGATAAGATTTACTTTAACTCTGCTCTATAGAATCTGGTCGCCTCCAATTGTGCCAGATATGAAAATATTAAACTACAAGATTGGGACATTTGCAGTGTACAGGATTAGATCTGGTTGCTACAGTTCAATAATTATCTCTACTTCTTGATGTTAGGCACTTCTAATGAAGAAGATTCCCAATTTCAGAAGATACTTAATATTCCTTGACTTGAAGAAACATTAAGGAGCTGTGGCGTCACACTGGTTAGAATGCAGCGTTGCCAGGAGTTCAATCCTGACCGACTCAAGGTTGACTCAGCCTTCTATTCATCCAAGGTCAGTAAAATGAGTACTGTATATACTCGAGTATAAGCCTAGTTTTTCAGCCCACTTTTTGGGCTGAAAAAAGCCGCCTCGGCTTATACTCGAGTCAGTGAAAAATTTGCCCGAAATGGAGGAGAAAAAGGGGCGGGGCCATGCCGCTGGGTGACACTCGTGAATGGCCCAGTGCCCCTGTGAGTTTCCCCTCCCTCTGTGTCAGTTTGCCGCGCAGCGCGCACCGCACCATCCCCCCTCCTCACGTTCTAATGTAATGCAGGGCTGTCTTACGATTCCCCTTCCTCCCCCTCCTGCCGCTCTGCAACGATGTCCCACCTCCTCCTTGTTATGGCAAGCAGCCACATAGCGATGTCCCACCTCCTCTGGTACAGTGATCCAATGATAGGAATCACTGTGCCGTGTGTCATAGGAGGCGGGACATCGCTCCCGCGGCTGCACGGGACATCATCATCACAGCGGGACATCAGCATCATGAGGTGAGTGAAGTATTTCATTGAATACACCGCTAGTTTACTGTTTTTCTTTGAAATAAATATTCAAAAACATTATTGGTATCTATTTTTATTTTTGAAATTTACCGGTAGCTGCTGCATTTCCCACCCTAGGCTTATACTCGAGTCAATAACTTTTCCAGTTTTTTGTGGTAAAATTAGGTGCCTCGGCTTATATTCGGGTCGGCCTATACTCGAGTATATACGGTATCCAGATGGTTGGGGGCAATATGCTGACTCTGTAAACCATTTAGAGAGGATTGTAAAGCACTGTGAAGTGGTATATAAGTGCTGTTGCTATTAAAATCAGGAAATGGGCAGTGCAATCTTGCTTACCTTGTTGGTGGCGAAACTGGTTTATCCAACATTCTCCTGAACTCTTGCCAGCAAAGCAGAAATCAGGGAGGAATCTTGCAGCTCTATTTTCTTTTTGCAGACAGCTTTTGTTTTCTAACCACTTCCCCACAAAACCAGTGGGAGCCTATTACTATCACTGGCACCAGATCTATTGTTGATTACGCTTTGATTTGGGATTATGCCAGATGAAAAATTTTCAGTCCAATAGCTCCACAGTCTTCTTTCTGGCATATTCCCTTTTTTGATCCTTTCCAGAAAAGGTGTACATACCTGTCAAAAATGTTTCCTGTAAAGTCAGTCATCTTTGTCTGGAAACTAAAAAAAAGAGAATTAAACTATAGAACCTATAGTAGCCTTCTCATGGACCATAACAATTGCAGCCCAAATATAATAAATTTACTGCGTAGATTTATTTTAGCAATAGCACTTAGACTTACATACCGCTTCACAGTGCTTTACAGCCCTCTCTAAGCAGTTTACAGAGTCAGCATATTAGCAATAGCAGTTAGAAGTTCCCAAACTTCTGGTTTGCCCGAAGGGTCGGGTTTTTTGCGCTCTGGAGGCTTCAGGGAAGCTCCTGAAGCCTCCGGAGGGCCTCCGGGGGCGGGGGCGGGGAGTTTTCACCCTCCCCAGGCTCCTATAAAGCCTCTGGAACCTGGGGAGGGCGAAAAAAGAGCACCCAAAGTGGGGGGAGCACTGGTCGTGCGCACATGCGCGCAGAGGGGGGAAGCATGTGCATGTGTGGCAATGCCCGTGCATGACCCCCGCCCTGCGCTCCCCCCGCTTTTGGCATGCAAGCCAAAAAAGGTTCGTCATCATTGGACTAGGGGTCCCAATTCAGCAGGATGCTACTGGTGTTCTAAAAGTTAAATAGAATATTCAGGTAGTTGCATTGAACAGCAAATGAGACTATTTTATAATCTTGACACATAAAGTTCCAATGGAATTCTACCAACAGATCCAAAAGCTATAATAATGTAATGGTCTCATAGAAATGGTTGATTGTAAAGTAAAGGAAAATATTCATCTTAAAAGACTTCAAGATGTTTCTTCCTTTCTAAAAGTGAAGTGTAGGCCTAAATACCCTAAATGTGTTCTTTGTACTCAATTATATTTGTGTTGGCATAGGATGAGATAGATTTATTGCTATGATACTAACTTTATTAATCTTTGTAACAGGCGTGAATGAATCTATGACATCAGAAGCAGCTTTGTTCGACCTAGCTTTCAATAGAAATTTAAGCCAGAAACGTGGAAGATATTATTATAGAAGACAACAAATTCTCTGACAAGGACCTAAAATGCCTCCTTCCTTTCAAAGGAGAAAAGGAGAATTAAAAATTATTTGATAGAACACTACTTTAAGTAACCTGATACACCTACTTGGTTTCTTCTTAATATTGAGGATTCATTACCCTGAATTATATTTATCAGAGCAAGAACTGAAATAATTAAATGAGTCAAAGATTTACCATTTTAGGATATAAATGGAGCTACTATTGTTGTAGCTAAATGCTACAGTTAAATACTGTAGTTAAATAAGATTTAAAGTACTTTTCTAATCCAGTTTAAAAATGCAGCTACACCTGTGTCTAAAAAAAAACTTTCCTTGCTACTAATTTGGAACAGATCAGTTCATGTCATGGTTTCCAGCTTTTCTGGTTTTTAAACCAGCTGCTAGTTAAGTTGCCTCCACAATTCTATATCTGATGGTCATTATCTTAAAGCAGCATTTATTAAATAGATATTCCGCTTTTTTGTACAGGGGCTCAAGGCAGCATATATATTGCTCTGTACTTCTTGTTTTTTCACAACTAGTGTGTAATATAGGTTGGGCCAAGAGCAGTGGTGGGTTTCAAAAATTGTTGGAACCTACTCTGTGGGTGTGGCCTCCTTTGTGGGAGTGGCTTTTCACCCATGTGACCAGGTGGGAGTGGCTTGCCGCCCATGTGACCGGATATGAAATTATGAATTAGTACTTAGGTCGGTCCAAGTAGCTATTCAGAAACTCTGGCATTGAAGCATGCAAGTCTTAAAGCTGTCAAGTTACAAGATCCTTGCCAGTGGTGGGTTTCAAAAAGTTTTGGAGCCTCTTCTGTAGGTGTGGCCTGCTTTCCGGGTCCACTGGTGGAACCTCTTCTAAACGGTTCAGTAGATTTGACGAACTGGTTCTACTGAATAGGTGTGAACTGGTAGGAACCCACCTCTGGCTGAGAGAGAAGAATTTCCCCAAAGTGCATCTATATATCATAATTTCAGCCACCATGGAAATTGTTTTAGTGATATTTTTCTAACAGTCCTCTTTATAATATGTTATTGTGTTCCCTTGAGACAGAGGCTTTCTCAAGACACAGGTCAGTTTTAAAAAATTGACATAGCTATGTGTTTTTCTTTAAAAATAAAAATTGCGTGCAGTCATTTTAACCACAGGCAGTCTTTACTGGGTAGTAAACCTGTTTTGCTCCTAAATTGTTACCTCTAATAACTTCCAGGCAGTCTAAAAGTAATTTTAAAGCCAACATGGTCAACCTTTAGTGATTTAAAAATATCTGCTTAGTATTGGATGGGAAACCGCCAGGAAACATCAGGATTGTAGCCGAGATTGGGAAGTTGAGAAAAGGCATTCTAGAAGAAAACAATTGCAAACCACTTGTGTATTGCTGCCAAAAAAAAATCCATTAACATGTCCATGAAATCAGCAAGCACTTAAGAGTATTGCTTTGTCCATTTGATGAAGGAAAGTGTCTGTTTGTGAGTGATGAAATGTCTGGAGCATATCATGTTGATCATACATGGTTTCTTCAGTTTTCTTAGAAACAAAAATCTTTCAAGACAATTCTTTTAGATCTTCCCCTAAATCTTTTAATATCATGGGATCCTTGTTCTGAAACACCATATTGCTGAAAAGCAGAGCATTAAATGAACCTTCATATTACTCTGGGCAAATATATAAATATGGTGCTTTTTATTCTATATTAGTTTGCAAAAATGTGTGTTTCTGATGAAATGTGAAACTTTTTTTTTCCCTCAAACAGTTGCTTATTATTCTTTCATTCAAAATGAGCTGGAAGAAATATTTTTGCAATTTTTCTAAGTGCATGCCTCACACTTCACTGTCACATGCCTTGTCTAGATATTTCCTGGATAAAATTTCTTGACTAAAATAAAAGCTATATTTGGCTCAATTGTACATTGAATTTATATTCAGACAAGAAAAGGATTCCATTGTTGTAACATCAGTTTTTACTATATACTTGAAGAATACAAAGTAATGTGATTTTAAACTACATTAAGAAGGTGAAATTTGAATTCAAAAAAGGTTAGGGTATAATTAGGGTATATATACTCTTAATAGTTACAAAGAGGAGGATATATCAGCAAATATAATTAACCATGGCAAAGTCTGTATGTAACTACTAAAGTCAGAGTAACACTGTGTTTTTCATTTGGTTGCCCTGGACTTATTCTGAAAATGGGAGATAGTGCGGTATATAAAAGTAATTCTTTTTAGGTCTTGAAGAATGTCTACATCTAAAATACTGTTCTTAATCAGTTAAATTAATTGATTTCCAAAAACTCTACTGGAAAAAAGAAACCTCTGATTAATGGCACATTTATTTGAGATGGCAAAAAAAAAATAAAGTCCAAGTTTTTGTCTTCCATCAATTTCAGCTGTTTTGAAATTGGATACAAATTTCAATAGGATGAAGTGAAATGTTTTTTTTAGGGTAGAATATTCCAAGTTCTGGCATTCGTTATATACTGCAAGAGTGATAATCCGGTCTCATCCCGTAAACAGAAGGCATCTGGTGTTTGGGGATTTTGTTCCAAGGCCTAGAAATCTTCACTTATTTGGAGTACTGTTGCGACCCTGGAAGGAATATTTCAGATCTTTCCAACGGGTAAGAAGAACACCACCCATTTTTAAACCACTGCATTTTTTTAAAGAGTTCCATGAAAGTCTAAAAAGAATTTTAAGGAGACACATTACAGACAAAGCCATGAACTCCTTAAAGGAATTCTAATTTTTTTAAAGCCCAAGCTGAATTCTGAAAAAACAACAACAACGACAGAAGAGCTTAAAAAAGATACAAGCCTTGTATTCCTGCACATTCTAACTTATTTTTTAAACATGCACTGTTGTCACATAACTCCTTGTGTAGGTGTGGCGGTCACCCATGGCCCAGAGCATAACAGGGCATGCGCAGCCACGCTGAACCACAGGAAACAAACTCCATAACATCCTGATATCCTGATAGTGCATAACATAACATCCTGATAGTTCACTCTAGATGGGCCTTACCCAACGACGCCCAGGATTTGACCATATATAGACAGAACTTCCCTGAGCAAATGATTAGCAATTGTACTTTGACAGGCTGTCTTTAATCACATGCTGATTGCTCCTCCTGCCTTTGTCCTATCTCAATAAAAGGGACTACCAGACCCCCCAATCTGGGTCGCTCCATCCCGAGAAAGCTCGTGTCCGTGTCTTTTCTCAACATTGGCCTCATGGGCGAACCACGGGTACTTCACAATGCACTATCCCAAACGCTCCACATTTCTGGAGAATGGGATCCCCAAGGACATAAGAGACTAGCTGACTGGTGTGAAAGTCACAATGCTTAAGCCTTTTCATGCATGGATACAAAAGCTTCTAATGTGCTGTTCAAAAGACAATTTCAATGTTGAATTAAATATCAATTAATGTTAAAGCATTTTTTTAAAATACCACAATGAGATATTTGTGAAACAAAGCTACAAATTAGCCTTTTTTCATTTTGGCCATTTAGCTGGTAGTTATTCACAAATCAGAATTCCTGTCCCAAAGCTTCTCAAAAATTTTCCAAACATTATTTTTAAATGTTAAATATTAATTAGGTGATGATTGGGAATAATATCACCGTCATTAATTTAAATCTAATGAAGTTCAAATGCAACTAAATCAAATTTAATTTTGTTCTCCTCTCCCTGCCCTTAAGGGAGCATAGATAATCCTCAACTTACGGCCACAATTGAGCCCAAAATTTCTGTTGCTAAGCAACACCTGTTAAGTGAATTTTACCCCATTTTACGACCTTTCTTGCCACAGCTGTTAAGTGAATCGCTACAGTTCTTAAATTAGTAACACGATAGTTGGGAATCTGGCTTCCCCATTGACTGTGCCTGTCAGAAGTTCCCAAAAATGTGACACTTGATCCTGAGATACTGCAGCCATCATAAATATGAGTCAGCTGCCAAGCATTCCAATTTTGATCATGTAACCATGGTCGTAAGTGTGAAAAATGGTCATAAGTCACTTTTTCAGCGCTGTTGTAGCTTCAGGTAAATGAACTGTTGTAAGTCGAGGATTACCTGTACAGTCCCCAACACGCCACTCAAAAGTTCAATCATGGCCTATTGGCTTGAGAAAAATGGTGCAGCTTTAGTTGAACATGGTGTGTGGATGTTAGATTTTACCCAAAAAACAAATCAATAAAAGAAGTCATGTTTATGCAGTATATGAAACCAATCTATATCTCTCTGTCTGTAACATAAACCTTTGTCTCCAAGGGTTGCTTAGGGTATTTCCATTATGCAGAGGTGGGTTCCTACCAGTTTGCACCTATTCGGTAGAATCGGTTTGTCAAATCTACCGAACCGGTTAGAAGAGGTTCCACCAGTGGACCCGGAAAGCAGGCCACACCTACACAAGAGGTTCCAAAATTTTTTGAAACCCACCACTGGTCCTTGGATATGATTATTCTACATTATCATGCTCATATTTATAAAACTCAGTGCCTCTGTGAAAGCTAAGGATGACTACTGCATTTGTGGTGCAATCAGAACATTGCGTGTGTTGAAGTTGTTTTAACGCAAACCAAAGATGCCTTTTAAAAAGCAAGTTTACCTCATATTCTTATACATGCCAGTGCTGTGTGTGAGGTAATTTAAGGTGGTTCTGACAAGTGTCGTCGGCATCTTCATATCCGGTCACATGGGTGGCAAGCCACTCCCATCCGTTCACATGGGCGGCAAGCCACTCCCACAAAGGAGGCCACACCCACAGAGTAGATTCGAACAATTTTTGAAACCCACCACTGCTTATATTATAACATTGCACACTGACACTTAAGGCCATAGACAGCTTGTTGTGGTGGTTAAAGCCACTGGAGTAGATACCAGGAGACTCAGTACCAGTTGTCCCTTAGGCACAAAGCCACCAGGGTGATCCTGACTTCCTTTGTGGGAGTGGCTTGCCGCCCATGTGACCGGATGGGAGTGGCTTGCCTTCAACACACGCAATGTTCTGATTGCACCACAAACGCAGTAGCCATCCTTACCTTTCACAGAGGCACTGAGTTTTATAAATATGAGCATGATAGTGTAGAATAATCATATCCAAGGACCAGTGGTGGCTTTCAAAAAATTATGTGACTATTGTTTTCTGCAACTGAAGATGCTGAAGATGTGGCCGTCCTTTTATGTGTTAGTTGCTTGTAATGTTATCAGGAGATCAGGAAATTCTACAGGAGTATTTGGACTATCGTAGTAAAATGTAAAGAAGACTCATTCCCAGCACAATCAGTGTCCACATGCTCCTCTATGCTTGGTAGATTTCATATTCTTTGCTATGACTGCAAGAGCTCTGTCAAGTTGCTACTGTATGTCTGTCTGCTTTTTAATAACAGTTTTTTTGCTGGCATTTGCTGCAGAAATTGCATGAAAACTAAAATGCATTTCCTCTTGTGGAAGAGGTGCAGTGGTGGGTTTCAAAAAAGTTTGGAACCTACTCTGTGGGTGTGGCCTCCTTTGTGGGAGTGGCTTGCCGGCCATGTGTTTTCTCTGTCTCTCTGTCTCTCTCTCTCTCTGTCTCTCTCTCTCTCTCTCTCTCCTTCCTTCCTTTTGTCTCTGTCCCTTTTTTCTTTTTTTCTTTTATCTCTCTCTCTCTTTGTTTCTTTTTTTCTTTTTTTATTTCTTCCTTTCTTTCTCTCTGTCTCTGTCTCTCTCTGTCTCTGTCTCTCTCTGTCTCTCTGTCTCTGTGTCTCTCTCTCTCTCTGTCTGTGTATGTGTGTCAGTGGTGGGTTTCAAAAATTTTGGAACCTCTTCTGTAGGTGTGGCTTGCTTTCTGGTCCACTGGTGGAACCTCTTCTAACCGGTTCGGTAGATTTGACGAACCGGTTCTACCAAATAGGTGCGAACTGGTAGGAACCCACCTCTGAAGAGGTATATACTACAGTCAGGGTGCTATGATAGGTTGTAGAGTTAGCACAATATTGTGTTTCAGGATGGCTGTAAAGGGGACATAATATTTATTTGAATTTAATTTTTCTGGGCAATTACCCAACAATAGCTTTTGTTGTAGCTCATGAGGACTTATAAAAGCCATTTACATATAAGCAATCTATGCCAAGCACCCTTCTATATCGAACACTGCCTGTTATAAAGCATTTTCACAGGGATGGGAATTGTATCAGTTGACTGGAGCTGTCAGTGTAGCCACTCAAATTGTCTGCACGATAGCAGGAAACTCTTGCCCTGTTTACAGAGCAAGGTTTTTTTTTTTTTTCAGAGCAAACCAAATCACTGATTATCTAATCAGATTACTGGATAAATCAGGGAGAGTGAGTCTATGTTCATGTCAGACAGAATTAAGTGATGTGTCTTTAGTCAGCTTCCCTTTAATGGATTACAGCATTTTCTTCACTTGGCTAACATTGAGCTGATCTATGTTCAGTATTCAGCTATAGTCAACTGTTCTGACCCTTCTTCTCCGTCCAGGAACGAAAGCCACAAGCAAACGTAAATAAGAATACTTTTAATCAGTCCAGACTCTCGTTGGCTGCAAGCCCAAAATAAACAAAGAGATAAGCACTCTGGCAGCAAGTCCTACAAACCTAGGCCAATGCAAACAAGCTCTCACAGCAAACCACTTCTCCAAGTTGGTTTCTCTGAATCATGAACGTTGACTCCTGCAAACATGGCATGGCACAAACAGTCTCTTTTATAATCAGGAGAGGATCTTAATAAGCATCAACTGAGCGTAATCATCTCCTACAATTACGCAGTTGTTCCTTCCGCCGAGTAGCCCTTCGACGGCGTGCATCTTGAAACAACTCACAAGTGTTTTCCTGAACTCTCCATCTGATCCAAAGCTCAGACGCCACCTGGTGGCCAACCAGTCTCTCCTCACCCTGCTCGGAGTCGGCACCCTGTCCAGGGTCCTCCACCTCCTCCAGGGCCGACTCATAAGACCCCTCGCTGTCGGAGTCTGGCGGCAGCTCCAACGGCTCCTGCCGGGCCACAACACTAAGTGTGCCTGAGAAAGTGTTTGACAAAATTCTGATTGAAAGGTGCAAGATACTTGGACACCTGCTGGTTTCCTATTCTGAGCCATATAGCACTGCCAGCCTTACGAAGGCAAGCAGTACTAGTGAGAGAATATGGAAAAATTATGAACAACTCAGTCCTATCGATGCATGCTGGCCTTCCTCATTTATCAGCCAGAAGACTCAAATCCAGGAAGCTCCAACTGGCATTTGCACAATGTGTGCCCAACAACTTTAACATTGATTCCAAAGGAAAGCCAAATGGGTCATTGAACTCCCAGACATAGAAAGACATATAAATGACCCAGAGGTGGGTTCCTAAGCGAACTGGCACGGGTTCACTCGCGCTGCATGTTGCTTGTGCATGCGCAGTTCACTGAAAATATTGTGCCCGTGTGCAAAGACCATTAAAAGGTAATGAACAAAATGCCAGCAACACCAACGGAGACTGGTTCAGAGGTGTTGCCAGCCTGGGTTGCTGCCGGATCTGCGACCCAGGCCAGATTATCTCTACCGGTTTGGCTGAACCAGGAGCAACCCACCTCTGAAATGACCCCACAAAAAGGGGCCAGACTTTGAGTTTGAGTTTGAGTTTATTATATTTTTATGCCGCCGTATTCCCCGGAGGGGACTCAGGGCGGCTCACAACCAAGTCGGGGAGGGGGTACAAATAAGAAAAAAGAACACGAACAAAACAATACTACAATTTAAAACCCTCAACAACCATACCACTTGAGAGGAGACAAAAACTCATTAGCCCCAGGCCTGTCGGAACAGCCAGGTTTTAAGGGCTTTGCAGAGGGCCTGGAGGGTGGCGAGGGTCCGAATCTCCATGGGGAGCTCGTTCCAAAGGGCCGGAGCAGCCACAGAGAAGGCTCTCCTCTGGGTGGTCGCCAGTCGGCATTGGCCAGTAGATGGAATTCGGAGGAGGCCTAATCTGTGGGATCTAATCGGTCTATTGGAGGTAATTGGCAGTAGGCGGTCTCTCAAGTACCCAGGTCCAATACCATGAAGGGCTTTGAACTATCACCTCAGCTATGGACAATCCTGAATAGGATTCGCACCTCATAAGGCCCAGATTCTCTATATAAATGGGGCATAGTATCTTCCTCTTAGTGATGGGGTCTCACGTCAAATTGTGGATCACATCGTGGTTGGCTATAAACTGAGGCCATATACTGGTCCAGTATCTGATTTTTAAAAAAATATAAATGATGCTGTGCTTCAATGGTTTGCAGATCTTTTTAAAATTTACATTTTTTTGTTAGATCCCACAGATTAGGCCTCCTCCGAATTCCATCCACCGGCCAATGCCGACTGGCGACTACCCGGAGGAGAGCCTTCTCTGTGGCTGCTCCGACCCTCTGGAACGAGCTCCCCGTGGAGATTCGAACCCTCACCACCCTCCAGGCCTTCCGCAAAGCCCTTAAAACCTGGCTGTTCCGACAGGCCTGGGGCTAAAGAGTTTTTGCCCCCCTTCTCGAATGGTATGGTTGTTGTGTGTTTTTAAATTTTGTATTGTTATGTCTCGTCTTTTTTATCCCCCTGTCTGTACCTCCTTTCCCTGATTGAATTGTGAGCCGCCCTGAGTCCCCTTTGGGGAAAAGGGCGGCATATAAATATAATAAATAAATAAATAAATTAATCAATATTTTACTAATTTAGGTGAAATGTTAATATATATTGCTAGTCCGTGTACGATATGCCATATGCTAAATAAATAAATACTTGGAATATGTAGTTTATGAGCTCCGTGGTGTCTGTCAGGGGTTCCTAAACTTTTACTATCAGAACTCCATTTAGTGTAATCTTAATACACACACCTCCTCTAAAATAAAAACACCAAAAGGAACTCAAATGAATAAGGAAAACAATGCAACATAATTTTGGGAATGGGGAATTTATTGCAAAAGCTTGTTCACGCACCTCCTCTGGTACATCTCACGGTTTGGAAACTCTGGGGTTTAAATCTGAATTTTGCTCTTTAGTATGTCATTTATAGCAATAGCAATAGCAGTTAGACTTATATACCGCTTCATAGGGCTTTCAGCCCTCTCTAAGCGGTTTACAGAGTCAGCATATCGCCCCCACAGTCTGGGTCCTCATTTCACCCACCTGGGAAGGATGGAAGGCTGAGTCAACCTTGAGCCGGTGAGATTTGAACCGCCGAACTGCAGATAGCAGTCAGCTGAAGTGGCCTGCAGTACTGCACTCTAACCACTGTGCCATCTCGGCTCTTAGAAATGTGAACAAAAGAATGTGAGAAAGAACAACTATGTGTGCCTGTTGTGGTTAAGAAAGTATGTGACGATAAATAAGGGTGATTTATGGAATGTTTTGCACAAATTGGGGGGGGGGGTTAGATTGGTTGCTGAATGCAAAAAAAGCAATATGATGGAAATAAATCATGCAGAAAAATAAATTCCATGCTTGGAGAATGGTTCAACATGAACAGAGAAAAGACAAGGGCACATGATGTCACCTTGATTGCGTTTATGAATAAATGTATAAGCAATTCTTTTGGAAATATTAGAGGTGAATGTTTGCATTTCTATGCAGCTAGTGCTATGTAGTTGGCTGAGAAAGTTAGTGATTTACAGTTAATGTTATGTAGACTGAATGATGCAGTTTGGAGTAGGGTTATGAAAATTAATGTATCCAAGGCTGAGACATTTCTTTTTGACAGAGAAAATTGATTGAAATATTGTAAGTTAGCATAAAAGATGAAAAATTAGGCCAAATAAATGAATATGTGTTTAGTGAGAATGTTCAGTAAAAATTGGGAAATGGATGGAGAAATTTTAAGAGGCACAGATGCTGATGGAAAGACAATCGGTATGTGGTTTGTTGCAAGAAGTTAATATTTGTCATCCAACCCCCCCCCCAAAAAAAAAATGTTTGTATATAAGAATATGCTTATACCTAGTTTGTTTAGTAGAACTAAGGGATGGGTATTGTAGAAGAAACATAATAATAAATTACATGCAGTAAAAATAATAAAACCTGAATACATAGAATTAAAAGTTAATGGCCATGAATGATTGTGGATTGAATATACAGGAAGTCCTCATTTACTAACTGTAATTACAACCAGCAACTCCATTACTGAGCGATGCAGTTGTAAAGTGAAACACGAAGTGACTACGCTCAATTTACAATGTCAGTTTATCAGTTTTAGAGATTGAGAGAATCACCTGAAGTTCTTAAGTGTGACCGTGATTTGCCATTCCTGCTGGCTGACCCCATGACTTGTCAGAAACTGGTGGTCATGTCACAAATAGCAATCATATGACCGTTTTAATGTAAACTAAATATAGTCCTTTTTTTCTTATCTTCTGCTCTTAATTTCTTTCACTTGCCAGTTTTTGCTGGTAAGGAACATACCACATAGTTACCTTTATAGATTTCTTTTTGTTCTCAAAAAGAGGCTTTTCATCAGTGGTGGGTTTCAAAAATTGTTGGAACCTACTCTGTGGGTGTGGCCTCCTTTGTGGGAGTGGCTTGCCACCCATGTGACCGGATATGAAATAATGAATTAGTACTTAGGTCGGTCCAAGTAGCTATTCAGAAACTCTGGCATTGAAGCACGCAAGTCTTAAAGCTGTCAAGTTACAAGATCCTTGCACCCCTAAACCCTTTAGGGAAAAAAACTAGGGGTCTTCAAACCTGACAGCTTTAAAACTTGTGGACTTCAACTCCCAGAATTCCTCCTCCGGTCACGTTGGCTCAGGAACTCTGGCATTGAAGCATGCAAGTCTTAAAGCTGTCAAGTTATAAGATCCTTGCACCCCTAACCCTTTAGCAGTGGTGGGTTTCAAAAACTTTTGGAACCTCTTCTGTAAGTGTGGCCTGCTTTCCGGGTCCACTGGTGGAACCTCTTCTAACCGGTTCGGTAGATTTGACGAACCGGTTCTACCGAATAGGTGCGAACTGGTAGGAACCCACCTCTGCTTTTCATACACAACAAAATAGATATAGCCTTTTTCTTTACTGACAACTTAAAGATGGGTTGTTTCTGTAGAAATAATAGGCATGGTAATATACTTGTCGAAAATGGTTAAAGGAAACATATTTTTGAAATTGAAAAATACCTCTGCTCAACTCAGCATCCTTATCTTTGTCATTATAATAATAAAAAACATGTACTATTTAAATTCACAATAGCCTAGAAACAGCCATCAGTCTTAAAATAATTATCTTATAGGTAGAAAAACAAGATCTCTGTTGTACCATTTTAAAAGATTCCATGACTGAATTCCCCAGCCAGCCTCATTTCTGAGAGTTGAAAGCCACACATCTTAAAGTGCCAAGTTTGAGCAACCCTGGTTTAGAAGAAAGTAAAGTATAGCAAGCAAACTGGACCACAACACTTGAGCCAGCAGAAGCTGGAAATCATTACTTTCAACTAAAGAGCAAGAAAAAATCTGGACAGGGATTGCATTTGCAATGCTCTGGAGGTTGAATAAAAGACAACATTCATTCCTGAACTCCAGAAATGATTAGCTGTTCATACTAACAATGGCAGTAGAAGTGTATAGGGTTTCCTCCCTAGGCAGGGGGTTGGACTAGAAGACCTCCAAGGTCCCTTCCAACTCTGCAATTGTATTGTATTATTGTAAGTGTCCTTAGGAATAAATAGGAGTAGACTAGAGCCATAAACATTGGGGAGAATATTTCTTCAGCAGACTGAACAGATCCTACTTCCAACAGAACCACTTCTGCCCCCTCCTGAAGGATTTTCCGTATGACCCTGGGGATCAGGGGTAAGGGCAGAAAGGTATACAGGAGGCCTCTGGGCCAGGCGCTTCGCAGAGCATCCATCCCTTCTGCCCTCTGTGCCTGGTACCTGGAGAAGTACCTCGGGAGCTGAGCATTGAGGGGAGTGGCGAATAAGTCGACCTCCGGGCGTCCGAAGTGCTCTGTCCCTCCTCGAAGATCGCCGGCTGCAGCCTCTACTCCGAGTTGTCCACCTCAGCCTGGCTGAGCCAGTCGGCTCTGGTGTTGTCCGCCCCCGCTATGTGTTCTGCCCTGAAAGACCAGAGGTTCCTTTCGGCCCACTGCCCCAGACATTTGGCCTCCTTCATGAGGGCCCTCGATCTGGTCCCCCCTGTTTGTTTATGTGGGCCTTGGTGGTGATATTGTCTGTGAGGACTAATATGTGATGACCTCTGACCGAGTGCTGGAAGTGTAACAGAGCCAGGCGGACCACCCTGAGCTCCAACCAGTTTATGTTGTGAGCCCCTTGCGCCTGAGTCCATTGTCCTTGCATCATCTGAGCCTGCAGATGGGCGCCCCACCCACTCAGACTGGCATCCGTTGTTACCGTCATGCGGTCTGGTGTCCAGAAGACTTCACTCTTCATAATAGCCGGGAACATCCACCAAGTCAGGGAGCGGGAGACTTCTGCTGGAGGAAGTACTTTGGACTGTGAGCAGCTCATGCACCTTCGCTGGAAAGGCAAGAGGAACCATTGGAGGTCTCTGGTGTGGAGACGAGCCCACGGAACGATGCCGATGGCAGAGACCATGGTGCCCAGCAGTTTGGACAGAGTGGCTAAGGACACCCTACGCTTCCTGGCTACCAAGGATGCTAGCTGCCTGAGGGCTAGCTGTCTTTCTGGTGACAGATAAACCGTACCTGCCTGGGTATCTATTCGGGCTCCTAAGTAGATCAGACTAGTAGAGGGGTGAAGGTGCTCTTGGCCAGATTCACTGTAAACCCGTGTTCTCTCAGGACTGTCATGGTGATGTCTAGATCCCGTAGGGCACTCCTAAAGGAGGATGACTGCAATAACAGGTCATTTAGGTAAGATTGAATACACACTGGTACCTTCCTCAGGTGCGCTGCCAGAGCAGCCATTACCTTAGTGAATACCCTCGGGGTCGAAGACAACCCAAAGGGCAGGGCCCGGTACTGAAAGTGGTGCCCCAGGTAGCAAAATCTGAGATACCTGCGGTGTTCCTGGCCAATGGGAATGTGCAGGTAGGCCTCTGTGAGGTCTATAGAGGTGAGAAAGTTTCCCTGCCTAACCCCCTCCAAGATAGAGTGCAGAGAGTGCATCTTGAACTGCCTATATCGGATGGAGTAGTTCAGGCATTTTAAATCCAGGATTGCTCTCCAGCCCATCTCCAACAGGTGTTGAATGGCCTCCTGCATCAACAACTTCCAGATCGGGTTCTTTGAAACCGGGCAAATCTGGAAGAAACTCGGGGGACTGGAAAGGAACTCAAGTGAAAGGCCATGCCTGATGGTCTTCTGCACCCACTTGTTGGAGGAGGAGAGGTCTCAGCAGTCGGAGAAGTATGCCAAGCACCCCCCAATGGGAGGAGCGCTGGGCCTAGATTTAATTTTTGTGGAAGGAGCGCCCTCCTCCACCCCCTCGAAAGGGCCGCTTCTGCTGCCTACCTCTCTGCTGTCTGTCTGGGTATCTCTGCCTAGCAGAGAATCCTCCCTGGTACTGCCTGTTCCCAGAGTACCCTGCATCTGACCCCCTGAAGGAATCCTGACCCCGAAAGAAGGACCCAGAGTCTTGACCCCAGGAATAGGAGCATCTGGGGTACGGAGCCGCCCTGAAGCTGCCCTTCTTCAGGGCAGTGGGTAGGACCTTCCTCTTGTCCTTGTTCTCAATCAGGAAGGGCTCCAGTGCTGAACCAAAGAGGGAGTCCCCTGTGAAGGGGGCTGATGCCAGGCACCACTTGTGGCGTACATCCACCTGCCAATGCCGTAGCCACAGCAGCCTGTGTGACGCCACTGATGAAGCGATCACTCTGGAGGCAAACCTGGCTGCAGCTAAGGTGGCGTCCAATGAAAACTGGATGGCTGCCACCAGCTTGTTGATGTCCTGATGCGATCGGACATCCGCTATGGGGGTGCATTGCTGTAGCTCCTGCAGCCACAGCAAGGATGATCGATTGATGAAGGAAGCCGTGGTGGCTGCTTTCACTGCCCAAGCAGCCACTTGATGACCCCTCTGCAATGTGAGGTCCACCTACAGCATCCTCTGGCTCCCCGGGCATGTTGGTAGACGTATGCAGAGCCACGACCGGGGCATCGATGGAGGGCTGTGCCAGCACCTTAGCCAACTCCTGGTCCACATTAAAGAACACCCTGTCCATCGATAAGGGTGAAGGACCCATGGTAGGAGATGTCCATTGGCACCTAACCAGATCAACGAAGGCCTTGGGCTTGGGTACCATGTCAGTCTCGATTGCCTGCTCATCGAAGATGTTCTCCACTGAGAAGCCCTGGCGCTGAGGTGGCATTTCTGTTGCTCTGTTGCCTAGCTTGGCTGCTGTCTTGGCCTTGAAGAGCAGAGACTTGAACAATGAGGGCTGGAACAACGTGGTGAATATCGTTTTAGGAGGAGGCATGCCTTCGTCCTCAGACAGTTTGTCCTCCCTGATCTCGCCCTCCTCGCTCTCCTTCAGGGATGAGGCTGAGGAGCTGGGAAGGTCTTCCTCGTGGGCTTCCAGGTATTCAGGAACCATGGGGGGAGGGGGAGCATTGCTGGAAGGCCCGCATCATCAACTCCTGAAAGTTGGGTGCCCCTGTGGGGGGTATCTGGCTGGAGCCCATGCCCCCCTGAGCAGGGGGAATGCCCAAGTGTGGTAGTCCAGTGGGCAAGGCTGCCCCCACCACAGAATGGGGGGATTGCCACCCCTGAGCAGAGCCCCAAAGGCCTGAGGTGTGGCTGGGTTCTCCTCTATGGCTCCACTGGGTAAAGTAGTGCCTGGAGTCTTCCCCTCTGTGCCCGGGCCTGGGATAGTCTTATGGCTGCTAGCCTTCTTGCAGAGCCTCTCCAAGGTCTTGTGCCTTCACCTCTCGTACTTAGAAGGGGACTTGGAAGGCTTGTGACCCCCCCTTCCTCTGGATCTGCCCTGGGGGAGAGGTGCTTCCTTTTGGATTTAACCTTTCCTTCCCCCCCCCCCCCCCCAGGCAGTCTCTGGGAAGGCCACTGACGTGGGTAGATGCTCCACTGCCCCTCCGGTGGGGCTGCTGATTGGGATTGCAGCTGCCTGGGTCATTTCTTCCTGGGAACTGCTGGGCGCTGCCATATTGGGTCATGTGGATCCTCCTGGCTTCAAAATGGCACCGCGCGGCTGGAAATGAAGGGTGTGACTTTTAAAAGTACTCACGAAGCGGCGTGTGCTCCAGTGTGCGCGTTCCTGCAGCCATATTCCTCGCTTCCTGCCTCCTTCCAATGCCGCTGTGGCCAGAGATTTCCTTCCGGCTTCTCCATAGTCCTCTGGCCACGTGGAGGCAGCGCGGGTGCTCCACAGCGCTTAAAAAAGCCGTGGTTCGCCACTTGACCCCTGAGGGGAGCCGAGGAGTGCTCCTGCATCTGTAGAGCCTCTGCGGCAGGGCTTGCCTCCAGGAGGCTTGTGCCCTCTCCTCCTGCTTGCCCAGCACAGGTCTTCACTGAGTGACTCCGGTTTCACTCAGTGGCCTGGGCAGCGTGCCACCCCAGGGGGCTTGTGGCAGTCCAGTCCCGGCAGGAGGAGGCTGTAACGCGGTACAGGGAGGCAAAATCCGCGGGTCCAAGTATTTTTTCCTTTAATTCCTTGCAATTTGCTGGAGATCCAGAATGGTGAACCATCCAGTGAGTGGATTGAGTCAATAACTGGGTAGTACCTGGTGACCAGGGGCGTGTCCCAAAGAGCTTATCTGACTCAATCCAATCAATGAGAGGACAAGGTCAACCCAGTCTGGATACTCCTCCCCCCTCACTATGGAGAACAGCAGAATTATCAATACCGCGGGAGGAGTTTTTGTGAATTGTTCAGTTAAGAAGTAAACAGTTAGACCCTTCTGTTTTTAAAAAAAATCTGCAGTGATTTTTTTTGCTTAAAGACCCCTCTATATTACTTGCAAATGTTATGTTTAAATGTCAAACAGCTGTTGAGAAACTGGCTTTTTGGAGGATCTGCAGTAAAGAGATAGTTGGCTAGAAATTCTTAAACCAGCCCGCAAATTCAATTTTCCTGTTGATTCTCTCCTTCCTTTCTACTAGGCATGGGGTTGCAGCCACATGTTATGTGTCTGAACCCAACAGGGTTGTGGCTAATGTGTGTGGCTAACAGAGAATCCATAACAAGGAAAGGGAAGCTGAGAATCTCTCCTCTCCACCCAATACCCCTGTTCTCTCTCCTCAAACTGCTGTTCGAAAGACTCAGAGGCTGTCAAAATTTGATGGAAGCAGCATGCGTGAGAGATGTGCGTAAAAGTGGCAAGGTAGTTTTATCCTGTCATCCAGAGCATATATGAACTAGAATATCTTACATTTTATTAATAGTTGCACACCAGAGGTAGGTTCCTACTAGTTCGTACCTATTCGGTAGAACCAGTTCGTCAAATCTACCAAACCGGTTAGAAGAGGTTCCACCAGTGGACCTGGAAAGCAGGCCACACCTACAGAAGAGGTTCCAAAATTTTTGGTCCTTGGATATGATTATTCTACACTAACATGCTCATATTTATAAAACCCAGTGCCTCTGTGAAAGGTGAGGATGACTCCTGCGTTTGTGGTGCAATCAGAACATTGCGTGTGTTGAAGTTGTTTTAACGCAAACCAAAGATGCCTTTTAAAAAACAAGTTTACATCATATTCTTATGCATGCCAGTGCTGTGTGTGAGGTCATTGAAGGTGGTTCTGATTTAAGTGTCGTCGGCATCTTCATATCCGGTCACATGGGCGGCAAGCCACTCCCATCTGGTCACATGGGCGGCAAGCCACTCCCACAAAGGAGGCCACACCCACAGAGTAGGTTCGAACAATTTTTGAAACCCACCACAGTTGCACACAGTCTATATTCTGTTCTTATTCCAAGAGTTGGAATCTCTATGGAGATTCTCAGTCATCCAGGTCATTGTTGTCCCAAGGTGTTTTTTTCAAGAGGCAACTGGACTTTCTGGTCAAAATCCAGTTGCGTCAGATCCTGGCTCTGAGTAAAATGCGCTGTGTGGAGTCCTGGAGGAAAGAGAGCAATGCTGCTTGTTTCCAATGAAAAATGTGACTAACCTTAAGTAAACATTAAAGCATTTAAACAAGGATTAAAACAACCTGAAGACATATTCAGTTTCTTGATTTGAGACTGTTATTAGCTGGATTTGACCTAGCATGAATTTAGACAAACAATACCGTTCTTGTTTACACATTGGATTCAACCACAAAGAGGTTTATTTGGTTTGGGTTTTGAGCACAGTGTGAGCCCAGCCAATAGACTTAGACTCGGGGGAAACAAACTATAACTTAGTGTAAACCCAGTCACTGAATTTATTTGAAGATGTGGAAGAGAATTCAGAGTTTCTTAATTCAGAGAGTTCACTGTGTACATAAGTTAGAAGAATAGATATCAACCATACATCACAGGACCTTTGATGATTTTGATGTTTTATGCAGAGGTGGGTTTCAAAAATTGTTTGAACCTACTCTATGGGTGTGGCCTCCTTTGTGGGAGTGGCTTGCCACCCATGTAACTGGATGGGAGTGGTTTGCTGCCCATGTGACTGGATGGGAGTGGCTTGCCGGCCATGTGACCAGATATGAAATTATGAATTAGTACTTAGGTCAGTCCAAGTAGCTATTCAGAAGTTAGTGGTTAGAAGCAATCGTAAAGCAAGATATGGAATTAAAACCAGAAATATTTTGTTGGCTATTTGAAAGGGAGTATAATATATATTTAATTTTACACATGTTAGCAGTTGCTGGAATTGTATTTGCACAACAGTGGAAAAACAGATATGTAAATGAATAAATATTACAATGTGCAGGAATAAATAAATTGACAATTAAAATCAAGAAGGCTTTGAATACTTTTTCACGTGGGATTGGTTTTAGCAATTGCCAATTAACGGAAACAGAAATTAGAAATCCAAAAGTATGAAAGAAAACACCAATTATGTAAGGAAAGGTCCCTAAAATGTATAAGGAAATATTACTAGATCATTATTAATGCGTAGATAACTGCGGGGCATTACACACCCACCAGTGGTGGGTTTCAAAAAAAATTGGAACCTCTTCTGTAGGTGTGGCCTGCTTTCCGGGTCCACTGGTGGAACCTCTTCTAACCGGTTCGGTAGATTTGACGAACCGGTTCTACCGAATAGATGCGACCTGGTAGGAACCCACCTCTGGTTAGAAGAATAGATATCAACCATACATCACAGGACTTTTGATGATTTTGATGTTTTGTGTGAGCACTTTAATTGTATTTTAACTATTTCATTGTTTCTGATTTTAGCCAATTAACTCAGTCAGTATGGAATAAAAGCATAGATGTAATCTAATTAATGCAGTGATGTTTCATTTAGCTTGCCCTTCCTTCTTTCTAGTTTCAATTGCTCCAATTGTCTTATTCTGATTCACTCTCATCCCATCAATTTTACAATATAATCATATTGACTGGGAAGTGTGGACGTTGAAACACATCTATACAGAATTGAGGAAAGCAACACTAATGCACTGGAAAAGTCTATATTTCAAAAGGTCGAAATATTCCAGATACTGTAAAGGTAGCAAATGTTCCAATATGGTTAGAAATTCCTATTTTAGAAAACAACAGAGCTAAATGTTGAATATATAAAATACAGATGTATGTGAGGATAAATAATGTGCTTCGTTATGAAGATTATTTTCCACTACACAAGTTTACAAGGAAAGAACAAGGAAACGAATAGTTTCACGTTGTGCATTTCTAGGAAGACATAGCAAAAGTGGCTGTTTGCCAAGGAGAACACCAGACGTTTCATGTTTACTTCAGTTAATGTGATTCTGTCTAAAGCATTACATTCTAAATTATGTTAGAGCATAAGATTACCTGGAAATGTTGAATGCTTTCACTACAGAAGGACAGAAAATCTATTATATAAACCAGACTATTTTCTTTAAAAAAAAATATCCCTGCATCATTATTAAAGCAGTTGGACTTGATCAAGTTCACATGCAGAAAATAGTGCCTCATAATATATAACATGTATTTTAAGCCACATATAATGTGTGTCTATGTGTTTGTTTGCTTAAATAACCTATGTTTATATCTCTTATTTGTATTTTGTCCCACCTTATGTAACTTTGTATGCAAATTATAAATTGCAATACATTTATTTAGTCATTCATTCCTTTAGAATAGATAGGTAGATAATAGGTACTGGGGAGAGATAATTATCTAAGGAAAAAGTAAATTGCCCTTCCCAAATCTAATAGGACAAACCTTTTTAGTGAAAATGCATTTGGAGTTAGGCTAAATAATGATGAAGACAGCATTGTTTTAACAATGTTATATGCCTTGTGTGCAGTGACGTGCGGTGAGGATTATGGTTGGTGAGGCAAGAGCGCGGCGGCAGCAAGAAGCAACGTCCCCGCCGCTGTCCCCAACAGAGGTGTCTCGTGCTTATGTCCGCCATACATGCGAGACGCCTCTGTTGGACACAGTGGCGGGGACAGAGGAGGCGGGGTGCAAGGAGGCGGAGCGCGGCGGCGGCAAGAAACAGTGTCTCTGCCGCTGTCCCCGACAGAGGCATCTCATGTTTATGTCCGCCATAGACGTGAGACGCCTCTGTCGGACACAGCGGCGAGGACGGAGGAGGCGGGGTGTGAGGTGGTGGAGTGCAGCAGCAGCGAGAAGCAGCATCTCTGCTGCTGTCCCTGACAGAGATGTCTTGAGTTTATGTCCGCCATAGACGCGAGACACCTCTGTCGGGGACAGCGGCGGGGATGGAGGAGGCGGGGGGTGAGGCAGCAGCCAGCGAAGAAAGGGGAGAGGAGGAGGAGGAAAGGGAGAGGGGAGCAGGACGGGGCTCCCGTGTGGGGGGGAGAGGAGAAATGGAATGGGGGCACAACAGGCAAAAGAAAGAAAGCGCCAGCCCGCCAGCAGAGGTGGGTAAAAGACCCGCCTCTGCTGGCGGGCTGCCCCTCTCTTCTCAAACAAGGCTGCCCTCCCTGCCTCTCCCCCTTCCCTCTCTTCTCAAACAAACTCTCTCTCAAATCGAGAGTTTGTTTGAGTGAAGTGAAGAAACACACACACACACACGCACACAAACACAAATTACTCACAATAAAAAATTACTTACAAATTAAATTACAATAATTTTGAATTCCTCCCCCCTCCCTCCGTCCGACCCACATACCTTTTCCAGCTGTGTCACAGAGGATTTCAACTCTCCCCTTGTCTGCCATGATGAAAATGTAAAAAAATGTAAAAAGAAAAAGGCAAAAGCTGCTGCTGCCAGAGCAGGAGGAGGCGAGAGAACCACGTGCCTCCTTTGCATACGGAATTTTTTGCCTTTTAACCCTTGCTTAACTCTGCTCAAGTGATCATAAAGATAGAGTAAAGGAGGCACGTGGTTGTCTCGCCTCCTCCTGCAGTTAAGCACTAAGCAGAATCATCCACTGTGACTCAGGCAGCAACTAGCTCAGCCTTTTTCCTTTTAATTTTTTTCCCTTTTCATCATGACAGTGGTGAGGCCCTGCCTCCTCTGCCTCCCCTGACTGCACTTCCATGCGTGTGTGTAATACTTGACACTGGTCTCTAGTTTAAAATTAATGTCTGGTTTTACTATATAAAAACAGTGTTCCGTTTTAAGTTTCTAATAGTTTGAAACTTTTTTCAGTTCTTTTGTTAATACATCACCTCAAATGGTTATTGAGCAGACAGAAAAGCTAAAAATAATCTACATTTTTAAAAGGACGACATGATAATTGAGGCAGTCGTTTTTTTCATAAAGTTCTCATTTTTTTGAGGAACACAAGAGTTTGCTGCTGCGCTAAGTGGCAGGATTGAGCCATCTTTGCATGTGTGAAAGACACTTCTTGGGCTTCAGTGGAAAAAAAAACAATCCTTAGCAATATCAAGGGTACTAATGTCACAATGTCATAATCAAAGATTTTGTCATCAGTGTCATCTATTACTATCTACCGCTGAGGCCAAACTAATGAAATAAGTACTTGTGACATGATCACGACACAATGCGATCTTTCATACTTATATTCAGAGGTGGGTTCCTACCAGTTCGCACCTATTCAGTAGAAACCGGTTCGTCAAATCTACCGAACCGGTTAGAAGAGGTTCCACCAGTGGACCCGGAAAGCAGGCCACACCTACAGAAGAGGTTCCAAAATTTTTTTAAAACCCACCACTGGTCCTTGGATATGATTATTCTACACTATCATGCTCATATTATAAAACTCAGTGCCTCTGTGAAAGGTAAGGATGACTACTGCGTTTGTGGTGCAATCGGAACATTGCGTGTGTTAAAGTTGTTTTAACGCCAAACCAAAGATGCCTTTAAAAAACAAGTTTACATCATATTCTTATGCATGCAGCGCTGTGTGTGAGGTAATTTAAGGTGGTTCTGACAAGTGTCGTCGGCATCTTCATATCGGTCACATGGGCGGCAAGCCACTCCCATCCGGTCACATGCGGCAAGCCACTCCCACAAAGGAAGTCAGGATCACCCAGGTGGCTTTGTGCCTAAGGGACAACTGGTACTGAGTCTCCTGGTATCTACTCCAGTGGCTTTAACCACCACAACAAGCTGTCTTATGGCCTTAAGTGTCAGTGTGCAATGTTATAATATAAGCAGTGGTGGGTTTCAAAAATTGTTCGAACCTACTCTGTGGGTGTGGCCTCCTTTGTGGGAGTGGCTTGCCACCCATGAGACCGGATATGAAGATGCGACGACACTTGTCAGAACCACCTTAAATTACCTCACACACAGCACTGGCATGCATAAGAATAGGATGTCAACTTGTTTTTTTTAAAAGGCATCTTTGGTTTGTGTTAAAACAACTTCAACACACACAATGTTCTGATTGCACCACAACGCAAGTAGTCATCCTTACCTTTCACAGAGGCACTGAGTTTATAAACATGAGCATGATAGTGTAGAATAATCATATCCAAGGACAGTGGTGGGTTTCAACAAATTTTGGAACCTCTTCTGTAGGTGTGGCCTGCTTTCCGGGTCCACTGGTGGAAACTCTTCTAACCGGTTCGGTAGATTTGATGAACTGGTTCTACCGAATAGGTGCGAACTGGTAGGAACCCACCTCTGGAGTCCATGCACATTTGAGAAAGAGAAATCAGTGCTTGAGAAAATAACTGAACTGAACCAAACACCTATACTACAAATGCAAATTACAAGCAAACGACCAAAGTAATATGCACACACAATTACTACAACGCACATATCACTGCTTAACATATGTAACTGCTTCGATTAGTCTCATGTCCCTAAAATACCTCTGCGACCTCTCTTCAGCTGGCACATGACATGAAATTCTAGCTCATTTAACAGGAAGGTGCTAGGAATAGTCACTTGTGGTGATGCAACAACATTGAGCTTTCAACAGAGTTAAAATCTTTTTTCTCTCTTTCCCACTAAACTTTAATTAAATTTATTTATTTTCATGAAAGTATCTTACATCGGCATTTTGCTGAGAAGTTAAACCCATGAAATCAGGAATGGAAAACTCCAAATGTTATTGGATTCTGTTTTCACTCCCGTTAGATTGCCCAGTGATTAGAAGGTAATGGGAAATTGTATGTTAAAGCATACAGAAGCCACAGGTTTCCCACATCTTTGCTTAACTGGCTAATGGGATGTTTCTGATGGTGGTGGGAAAGGGCTGCTATAATTTGCATTACGATTCTGCAATTGGAAAAATGTTAGAATCCATAATGCTTCTCCTGAGTGAAGTAAGCCAAGCGGCTTAGGTGACAGACGGGATATAAAACAGAATCATATCTGGGCTAGGTCAGGCGGTTCTTGAAGCATAGTAAACAGCAGATTGAATTTCAGCTAAAGAAAACTAAGGAACACATTGTGGGAAATCTAGAGACCATATTTGGTTTGGCTTCTGCTTTGAGGGAGAGGGGAAACACAGTATCACCCACTCACTGCGGTGGATCACATTAGAATGATTTGATCCTTTTTCAAAGGGAAGAAGAGTTGCCAAGATTCTAACGATAACACAATCATTTTGCACAAGAAAAAAATAACCATCCAAGCCTCAGTCCTACATACATATTTGTTGTGGCCCGGCAGGAGCGTGGAGCTGCCGCCAGACTCCGACAGCGAGAGGTCTTATGAGTCGGCCCTGGAGGAGGTGGAGGACCCTGGACAGGGTTCCGACTCCGAGCAGGGCAAGGAGAGATGGTTGGCCACCAGGTGGCAGCGGAGCCTTGGATCAGAGGAAGTGTTCAGGAAAACACTTGTGAGTTGCTTCGGGATGCACGCCGTCGAAGGGCTACTCGGCGGAAGGAACAACTGCATAATGATAGGAGATGATTGTGCTTAGCTGATGCTGATTAAGATCCTCTCCTGATTATAAAAGAGACTGTTTGTTCCACGCCCTTCTTGCAGAAGTCAACATTCACAATTCAGAGAAACCAACTTGGAGAAGTGGTTTGCTGTGAGAGCTTTTTTGCATTGCCTAGGTTTGAAGTACTGCTGCCAGAGTGCTTATCTCTTTGTTATTTTGGGCTGCAGCCAACGAGAGTCTGGACTGATTAAAGTATTCTATTACGTTTGCTAATTCTTATTTACGTTTGCTTTTGGCTTTCGCTCCTGGACGGAGAAGAAGGGGGGTCAGAACACATATTTAGGTACCGTAGCTTATGCAGAGAGATAAAACAGATAACATATACCTGACTTATTGCATATTACTGAGAATCAGAAGATGTTTCTTTAGCTCAAGAATGTCAAACTCACGGCCCTTGAGCTGAATGTGTCATTCACAGGCCACACCCATCCCAGCTTCGTGAAGGGAAAAAAATCACGATACATCATGTGACAGCAATGTGACGCGGCGAGTTTGACACCCTTGCGTTTAGCTGATAACAAACTCTTTACACACTGCTGTGTTATGAGCTATATGCTGTCACATATAGCCCAATTTTCCCCCACAGGTCACACCACAGACAAATGAAATATATTTGCATGGTGTACGCATATACTTCCCATTACACTTCATCATATCTACAATCCTGTTCAGGATGACCCACCATATCCATTCTGTGGTCAAGCAGACACATAAACCTTTCCAATCCAAGTCCAGGTTCTTAAATATCAAACAATTGATATTGATTAAACTAGACATCAAAACTAGACATGTAAAGCCCTACATGGCCTAGGACCTGGATATCTCCGAGACCGCCTCCTGCAACATACCTCCCAGCGCCCAATAAGATCGCACAGGGCGGGCCTTCTCTGGTGCCGTCGGCTACACAGTGACGGCTGGCGGCTCCTCGGGGGAGACCCTTCTCTGTTGCTGCTCCGGCCCTCTGGAACGATCTACCCCCTGAGATCCGGACCCTCCCTCACTCTCCTGGCCTTCCGTAAGTCTGTTAAGACCTGGCTGTTCTGGCAGGCCTGGGGCTGTTGATCTTAATTGAACTTCAGCCCCTTTTAAAGTACTGAGTGTATGTTGTGTTTTCTGTTTTTAAGTCGTTTTGTCTTATGTTTTAATCTTTTTTAATAATTTTAAACTGCTTTTATGCGAGCTGCCCGGAGTCCTTCGGGATTGGGCGCATTACAAGTCTATTAAAAGTTGAAAGTTGAAAGGTCTTAACAAGCAGAGACTAAAGTCTTCTCCATATGTAGGGTGGTGAGAACTAATGGAGCTGACCAGTGCTTCAATTTATCTTCTATATCTATCTTTCAATCTCAGACCCAATTTTATAAACGATCAATTTCCTTTTGAATACAAGAAGCAAACTTTTCAGTCCAGACTTTTTTTTTCCACAATAATCTCCAGACATCCTCTAAACTGGATAGAAGCCAAACACAAAAAGGATGTATCTGCTGATCTATTTAAGCAGTCATTACCTTGCTGCTTTAATAGAATAGAGATGCCTGCTCTCCTTTTTATTGTGCTAAGCAATAAATCTATTTGGTCTTTCTCATACCATTAATTTTGTCCTAAATGCACTTTTCAAAGGAGCAGCTGTAACAGACTGCAGGGTGCCTCTATTGTGACACCTAAAAATAGGACAGAATTATTCAAGCCCTATGGATACCTGTCTTTTTGCTCCTTGTCATATATAAACTTCCTTAGATTTAGGTTTAGGTTTAATGAATTTGTATGCCACCCAATCCTTCGGGACTCTGGGCAGCTTACATAAAAACAATTTAAAAATATTAAAAGAATTTAAAATACTTTGTATTTAAATACAAAGACAAAGCGAATTAAAGAACACAACATGCACTCCATCTTAGTGGGTCTGGAGCTCCAATCAAGGATCAGCAGGCCTGCCGGAACAACCAGGTCTTAATAGACTTTCGGAAGGCCAAGAGAGTGGGAAGGGTCCGGATCTCTGGGGGTAGATCGTTCCATAGGGCCGGAGCAGCTAGAGAGAAGCACTCCCCCGAGGAGCCGCCAGACGACATTGTGTAATCGACGGCACCAGAGAAGGCCCACCCTGTGAGATCCTTATCAGATGCTGGGAGGTATGTGACAGGAGTGCGGTCATGGAGATATCCAGGTCCTAAGCCATGTAGGGCTTTAAAGGTGATAACCAGCACCTTGAAGCGCGTTCGGAGACCAATAGGGAGCCAGTGCAGCTCACGGAAGATGGGTGAAACATGGGTGTATCTCGGTATCTCTTCATGTTAAAGACTGGTTTTTGATTACTCATTCTAAAAGGACAATCAATAAAGAAAAACTGAAACAATTAAACCAAACTAAATAATATTTAATAAAATTAAAAGAGCTTGCTCCCTCTCTAAAACAGTGGTAGTTAACCTGGTCCCTACCGCTCACTAGTGGGCGTTCCAGCTTTCATGGTGGGCGGTAGGGGTTTTGTCCGATACTGAAGCACTTTTCTTTTTCTTTAATTTAATTGACTTAAAAAAAATCATAGCATTATTTAAAAACGTTTTTCATTAGGTTTTCATAAAATCAGCATTACTGTGGAACCGGTGGGCGGTTAGAAAATTTTACTACTAACAAAGATACAAAAGTGGGCGGTAGGTATAAAAAGGTTTGACTACCCCTGCTCTAAACATAAAACTTCCAAACACCAATAGCCATAATGTGGAATTAAAACCACTAATAAGTGGAGACTATTCTCTTTGTTCAATCTATCAGAGCCATGGGACAAGAGCAATTATTCTAAGTTTGTGTGCCAGCCTATATAGTATGAGTAATCCAATAATACATTCATAGTTTTCTCAATTCCCCCATCAGGCCAGAGGCAGAAATATGTTTGCATTCACATATTATTATATCTCCACATCATACCCTGTACAGCACAGTGTGAAAGATGGCCAAAGAAAAGGCAAACCAAGATAGTAATTGGATAATAATTATAGCAGTTCAGAAATTATTTAGGATTTTATACAAGACAATGGACAACTAGAAACCCATGTCTACCGCAAAGCAATACCAATAGCAGTTAGACTTATATACCGCTTCATAGGGCTTTCAGCCCTCTCTAAGCAGTTTACAGAGTCGGCATATTGCCCCCACAATCTGGGTCCTCATTTTACCCACCTCGGAAGGATGGAAGGCTGAGTCAACCTTGAGCTGGTGAGATTTGAACCGCCGAACTGCAGAACTAGCAGTCAGCTGAAGTGGCTGCAGTACTGCACTCTAACCACTGCACCACCTCGGCTCTTAGACAGGCACATGGACAGGATCCTCAGCTTCACAAGCAACTACCCCACTGCACACAAAAGAAACTGTGTCCAGAGCCTGTTCAGAAGGGCCAGGACACTCTGTAGCACCACAACACTAAGAAAAGCAGAAGCTGCTCAATGTCTTTCTCTGTAACAGCTATCCCAACAACTTCATATTCAGACCCAAAGCATCCAACCACAACACACCACACAGCCAACCATCACGTAAAAACTAACCCTACTGTACACAAAAGGGGTGTCGGAAATGACAGCCAAAATCTTCCAACCACTAGGAATAACATTAGCCCACAAACCCACAGCCACACTCCGCCAGGAATTATCTAGAACCAAAGATACAATACAGAAGAGTGAAAAGAATCAAGGTAATCTACAAAATCAACCATTGCAACCAATTCTATGTGGGACAAATATCACGTGAATTTAAAAAGCAGGATCCACAAACACCAGCTGGCAGTCAAAAACCAGGATCCAAATCCTTAAATCTCTACCCACACCGACACCAAACAGCACCAGTTTGATTGGGGCAACACAAAAATCATCAGCCACGCTACCACCACGCTTGGGAGTTCATCGAAGCCTGTCACTCCACAAGAATTCATTGATAGACACATTGACCTACAACCAGCCTATGAACCTGTCAGAATCCAAATCAGCTGTGCAGCCAATCAGAGACAGCACCGACTCTCAACCAACTCAAGCAACCCCCCCCCCACAGTTCACCTGACCTGTTGTAATCACCTTATCACAAGACCATCACAAGATCACTGATGACTCACAGCTGACTCATCACAAGACCCTCAGTTGACCCACCCCAGAGGTGGGTTCCTACCAGTTAGCACCTATTCGGTTAGAACCGGTTCGTCAAATCTACCGAACGGTTAGAAGAGGTTCCACCAGTGGACCCGGAAGCAGGCCACACCTACAGAAGAGGTTCCAAAATTTTTTGAAACCCACCACTGGTCCTTGGATATGATTATTCTACCCTATCATGCTCATATTTATAAAACCCAGTGCCTCTGTGAAAGGTAAGGATGACTACTGCGTTTGTGGTGCAATCAGAACATTGCGTGTGTCGAAGTTGTTTTAACGCAAACCAAAGATGCCTTTTAAAAAACAAGTTTACATCATATTCTTATGCATGCCGGTGCTGTGTGTGAGGTAATTTAAGGTGGTTCTGACAAGTGTCGTCGGCATCTTCATATCCGGTCACATGGGCGGCAAGCCACTCCCATCCGGTCACATAGGCGGCAAGCCACTCCCACAAAGGAGGCCACACCCACAGAGTAGGTTCGAACAATTTTTGAAACCCACCACTGACCCACCCACACCGTAAGCCCTTACAAATAGAAGAACACTGACATCCCCTAAACTCTGCTGAAGATGTTACTTAGTCTGGTAACGAAATGTTTGGAAACTAACCAACAAGCCTGAAGAATGAACCCTCACCCTCATTTTATACAATCTAGTTCCTGAATGTAAAGTTATTTGAATTCACTGAGAACTTTACAGAGGTCTGAGAACAGTTTTCTGTGCATCTTCTAGCAGTTTTTTGACAATTAATCCATAAATCTTAGCTGCTCCTTACTATTGTGAACATGAGGTAGTACAACACAAGAAAAATGGATTTGTAGTGAAATATAGATTTCATAATATTCCCAGAGTAATAAATCATGACACTATTTTATTATAATCTCAGGAAAGCCATCAACACAAACAAGGTAGGAATCACTGCACAAAGTCAATTTAAAAGAAAACACCCTGGTTTTGCTACTCTACACTAGATTAATCCCACAACTTTGTCTCTAAAGTAGAAATACATATCCTGCAATCTTAAGAACCTTTGTCTTTGGATTGCCATTTTTCACATTACAGCATGAGGAATCCAATATAAGGAAAGAAATCCTACCTGTAATTTAAGACATAAGAAGTATGATTTAAGAAAATTGATTTAAGAAGTATAATCAATTTTTGTTTTTATGTTGGTCTGCTTGCACTTTAAATATAGTTATGTACTCCACTCAAGTTGTGATCCTTTGCATGAAAAAAAGATAGGGGAGTCCTTCTAGGGAATAATATTTCTTGATTTCTAATACTGGATGGGGAATTCTGGGAAGCTGCCAAGATTAAGAAACATTGCTTTAACTCCTGAGCCACAAACACCCAATCCCCATCTCCCTCCTCTATAAAATGTTCAAGAATTGTGAATTTTGATAAAGGAAAAGACTTCTATTTCTGACTGATTAGAGATTTGCAATTAAATTTCAAGCCATTGCTATTCTGAGATCCTTCAATGATATTTTGTAACATTTCTAGTCCATTCATTCATTATTGATTTAATTTCATTTTCCCAGTTCCTCAATAACTACTCTGTCTTGGCAGACATAGGACAGTAATTGAATGCAATTAAAATCTAAATACAGACATACTCAGAGATATTAAACAATTGTATATATGATTATAATATTGCCATCCTGTAATACCCATCATTCATTTTCCTATTATTACATAGTTTGAATTATGGGCTATGGAAGACAATACTTGGAAGCTTTCAAGGCTTCTCTGAATCATGGCTCATAGCAGTTATGGGTGTGTACAGGTGCATTCATGCACCTGCGTGGTTCCAGAAAAAACTAGGGCGGTTTCATTCAAGCACTGACATTATGATTCAAAACCTGATGTTCCTCATATAAAATGCCTACCAAATGACTCATCTACAGGAAGTCCTCCATTTATAATCACTACTGAGCGGCAATTGTTTTGCTAAGCAAGACAGTAGTTAAGAGAGTTTTTGCCACATTTTACGACTTCTTTTGCAACAGTTGTTAAGTGAGTCACTGCAGTTGATAAGTTAGTAACGTGGTTGTTAAGAGCCAAGGTGGCGCAGTGGTTTAGGGTGCAGTACTGCAGGCCACTTCAGCTGACTGTGATCTGCAGTTCAGCGGTTCAAATCTCACCGGCTCAAGGTCGACTCAGCCTTCCATCCTTCCAAGGTGGGTGAAATGAGGACCCGGACTGTGGGGGCAAGTTGCTGACTCAATTTGCTAAAAAATCTGTAAGCCGCTTAGAGAGGGCTGAAAGCCCTGTGAAGCAGTATATAAGTCTAATAAATGAATGAATGAATGAATGAATGAATGAATGAATGAATGAATGAATGAATGAATGAATAAATAAATAAATAAATAAATAAATCTGGCTTCCCCATTGACTTTACTTGTCAGAAAGTAGCACAAGGGGATCACATGACCCTGAGACACTGCGGACCATCATATAAATATGGACCAGTTGCCAACTGTCCAAAGTTTGATCACATGACCATGAGGATGTTGCAATGTTGTAAGTGTAAAGAACAGTCATAAGTCATTTTTTTTCAGTGCTGTTGTTAAATAAATAGTTGCAAGTTGAGGATATCTGTACTGAAAAATAGAAGGATAAATGCAGAGTTTGTTGGTGTTTTCTGAACTGATTATTTTCTTGGAGGACATTTCATTACCCAACTAGGCAACATTATCATTGATAGTCCAGCACTTATACTCAGGGCCGGATTTTCCTACAGGCTAACTAGGCTTCAGCCTAGGGCCTCAAGATCAAGAGGGGCCTACATTCAAATTGTTAGCAAAATTAATATTATACTATTCTAAAAACAGTGAACACTAAACACTGAACCGAAATAAGGAGAAATTTACGCATATGACTAATAAATAAACATAAAATGTATTGGTTAAGATCGTTCCAGTGCCGCGGCACTTGGGGAGTCTGCCCACGTTCCCAACACTGGCGGTCGGTGTGAGAGGCGCGGCCGCTCCCAGTAGCCGCCCCGTAGACACAGAGCCCACCAACGGCCAGGCAGGTGAGGGCGAGGGGGCCGAGCCGGGCAGCTGAGCGCAGCAGGGGAGGCAGCTGGCCTCACTGCCTTTGGCGCAGAGCAGAGCCGCCCTCCATTGGGAGGCCAGCTATATATATTAATATATATTGATATATATCATAGTAATGATGTATTTTATTGTCTCTCATGTAATTTACAAACTTAAAAATGGGAAGTGAAAGGGCCTCATAAGTGGAATAGCCTAGGGCCTCTTTTCATATAAATCCGGCCCTGCTTATACTGTATCTTGTTTGATAATGAAATGCATGCAAGGAAATAACCAAGCTCAGACACACCAAGGACCTTGCAGTTTAATCCTTAGCTACAAATCCAGAATGCAGCCGCGCGAGCGATTTTGGGTGTACCGTGATACACCCATATTACACCTGTCCTCCGCGAGCTGCACTGGCTGCCAATTGGTCTCCGGACGCAATTCAAGGTGTTGGTTATCATCTTTTAAAGCCCTACATGGCTCAGGACCAACGTATCTGCGAGACCGCCTACTGCCACACACCTCCCAACGGCCGATAAGATCCCACAGGGTGGGCCTCCTTCGGATGCCGTCAGCCGGACAATGTCGGCAGGTGGGCCCCCGGAGGAGAGCCTTCTCTGTGGCTGTTCCGACCCTGTGGAACCAACTACCCCAGAGGTCCGGACCTTACCCACTCTCATGGCCTTCAGAAAAGCTGCTAAACCTGGCTGTTCTGGCAGGCCTGGGGCTGTTGACCTTATTGTTAAGGTCCAGCCCCGATTAGAAGTGTATGCGTGTTGGGAATTTTAAATTATTCTTTATTTTGCTTTTCTTTTTTTCTCTCTATGTAAGCCACCCGGAGTCCTCCGGGATTGGGCGGCCTAGAAATTTAACAAATAAATAAATAAATATTGTCTTATATCAAAAGTGGAAATGTTAGCCATTCTTCTAGCTTTATGCATACCTACCAGGGGTGGGTTTCAACCGGTTCACGGTGGTCCCTGCGAACGGGTTGGTCGGCGAACCCGGAAGTAAGTAACTTCCGGGAACGGCGAAGGGCCCACCCGCGCGCCCGCACTCCTTACCCGGTTTTGACGAGTTCTGTGTGCTTCCACGCATGCGCAGGACGCATACAGCGCCTGCACGATCCTCCAGGAGCAGCTGGAGCATCGCACAGACGCTAGTACGCATGTGTGCGCCGCACGCGTGCACGAGGACGCCGCCGGCTCCGTTCCAACCGAACCGGTTGCAACGGGGCGAGAAACCCACCCCTGATACCTACTCACCTGATTTCATGTATTATGTATATAGTATGCCTCCAGAAGCATTGCCAAAAATATTGTAAGCTCAATAGTTTACCTGCTTTCATAACCATTGTACAAGAGACATTCCCCTATGGAGGCTTTTAACCAGACAATATGCCTAATGCTAAATCTGTTGCTTGGCACGACTCCTAGTCAAGTACACATGATGTCATTGTGGGGGACAATGGCATGATTTCTACTACAATTTTTAAAAGCCTTCTTTTAGAAGCAACATAAAGGAAGAGTGTATTTGGGGTCAAGGAACATTATGTTCAACAGACTGGAACAGTTGCTGGGTAAGGTAAGTCTGAACATAATAGAATGGCAGTAATATATTAAGCAGTATTTTTTTTTTTCCATTTAGTGGCAGAGCATGACAGAAGAAAGAGACAGAGAGAAAAAAAATCTAACCCTCCACTGACATGATTACAATGTGTAGCCCAGGTTTTTTTTTTCCTGTAGAAGACAAAATATAATCCCTTCCTCTTTTGACTTTACCTTTACTATGAGATAAAGTAAATTAAGAGTACATGATTTGGATTCATCATATAGTAAAAGACTCTGGAAATTTCATTGGAATATGTGTGTGTGTGTGTGTGTGTGTGTGTGTGTGTGTGTGGTATTTGAGCTGATAAATAAATAAAGGGAGACTAGTATAGATCTATTTCAAGCTATTTAGCTCTCATCAGCTAGCCATACCCTTACTGGGTTTAGAACCTGTGCTGTATTACATATTAGGCAGTTGTGTTAACCACTAAGCCACAAGGTTCTTCTCCTTTATCAGCTGAGCCAGGAAAATAGGTATGTATTTAGTGTCACAACCCCTGGTATGCCCAAATGCCCAAATATGGGAGGAGGCATACTGCTTCCTTTCTCTGCCTATCGGCTTATCACAAGAGACCATCCAGACAGAAAGCCAATATTTTTACTGTTGCCTTTGTTACACTTGTGTTGTATTTGAGCTGATAAATAATAGCCGATAGGCAGAGAAAGGAAGCAGTATGCCTCCTCCCATATTTGGGCATACCAGGGGTTGTGACACTAAATATAAATACACACACACACACACACACACACACACACACACAGAATTACCCCAATGAGCCTGCAGGAGATGAATTTTTAGAAAATTATTTGGGTGCACTCCAGCAGCCAGCTACAAAATGAACATGCAAATAGTATGTTATAGCAACAATTCAATTGTATCTCTAGTATTAATATTCTAGGGCATAGGTAGTGTTGATAGTGTTGATATTTCATTTAAAGAGAGATGAAGATTATAGAGAAACCACGGGGCCATGTTCAAACCATGTTCAATAGTTTCTATCCTTCGGAACATGAAATTTGGTTTTACTGAAGCTTCTTAATCTACGTTATTAATAGAAAAGACATAGAGTTTTTAGAAAATTGTACATTTACAATACAGATTTCTTTCATGCTGTTTATTCCATAAATTTGATCAAAGCTTGCCAATGTGAAAATACATATTTATATCTACATCTTCAAAATATATTCATGTCTTCAAAATATACTCATGTTTTAGATTTCAGCCTTATAACATGAAGAAGTAATAGAATGGCTAAGTGAAAACTTTCTCTGTATGAAGCAAAATGTACATATTAAATAATACTTTTTTCTGGTTTTATTTAAATATTGGGTGTTATATAGTTTGATTGCCTTTTGCTGTAGGCACACACTAACACATACAGGGCAACATTTTATGGATAAAATCACTTCAGTTTTCTCTTAAATACAACATGAATTAAGTTGGAGGAGTAACTGGCTTTATATTGTAAAATTATCTGGAATTTACTTTAGTTGGCCAGCTCTGAGGGAGTAGATAAAATTATTTTGGATGGATTCAGACATTTGTAGGCTTGACTCATGTCCTACTCTTTAAGGAAATTAGGAAGAATATGAGAAGATAGTGGAAGATCTAGCTCATTCTCTTGAAGAGGCCTTCTAAAAATCCTTTCCTGAATCCAGTGAATCTGGATTGCAGTGATTTTTTTAATAATCATTAAAAAGTTGTGGAAGCTCTAGAATTTGAAAGATTATTAATGTATTTTGAAATATATTATGGAGGCAAAAATAAGGAAAACAGTTTATCGACACTCCCACCGAGAGGTGGGTTCCTACCAGTTCGCACCTATTTGGTAGAACCGATTCGTCAAATCTACCGAACCGGTTAGAAGAGGTTCCACCAGTGGACCCGGAAAGCAGGCCACACCTACAGAAGAGGTCCCAAAATTTTTTGAAACCCACCACTGACACACACACACACACACAGAAAGAGAGAGAGAGAGAGAGAGAGAGAGAGAGAGAGAGAGACTGGCATAGAGAAAGAGAGAAAGAAAGGAAGAAAGAAAGAAATAAAAAAAGAAAAAAGAAAGAAAAAGACTGAGAGAGATGAAAGAAAAAAAGAAAAAAGGGACAGAGAAACAAAAGGAAGGAAAGAGAGAGAGAGAAAGAGAGAGAGAGAGAGAGAGAGAGGGAAAACACATGGCCGGCAAGCCACTCCCACCAGGTCACATGGCCGGCAAGCCACTCCCACAAAGGAGGCCACACCCACAGAGTAGGTTCCAAATTTTTTTGAAAACCCACCACTGCCACACACACACACACAGACTGACACAGAGAGAGAGAGAAAGAGAAAGAAAGGAAGAAATAAATAAAGAAAGAAAGAGTAAGAGAGAGATGAAAGAAAAAAAGAAAAAAGGGACAGAGAGACAAAAGGAAGGAAAGAGAGAGAGAGAGAGAGAGAGAGAGAGAGAGAGAGAACACATGGCTGGCAAGCCACTCCCACCAGGTCACATGGCCGGCAAGCCACTCCCACAAAGGAGGCCACACCCACAGAGTAGGTTCCAAAATTTTTTGAAAACCCACCACTGCTCCCACCTCACTTTCTGCAAAGGTTAAGGTGCCTGATAGCCCTTTTTTTTTTTTTTAAGTTTAATGATAATCACATAGTGCAATTTCAAAAATAGATTGCATGGAAAAATTGATAGTTTTATGTGACTTAAGCTGTCATGAACCAATTATTGTATGTAAAGATCTGGTAGACTTAACAAAATACTGAAACATTTGTTTGAAGAAGTCAGAAGAACCAGGGCCCATTTCATTTCTACTTGCTGCGTCTGTGTGCGGGGGGTGGGGGTGGGGTTGTGTATGAGTGAGAGAGACAGAGACACAGAGAGAGACAGAGAAACACAGTTCAACACAGTCCAAATAAGATAATTTTTGTTCTCTTTCCCTTCAGTATAGTTCCCTTTCTACATTAAACTCATTTAGCAGAAGGGAAGAAAATAATACAGAAAACCCTATAGCATCTAAAGGAATAACTCACAAGGAAAAAATTGATTTTCTTTCTTGAGTGCTAAGTCGATTCTGCAGCAACATAGCAATGCTCTTTGCCGTTTAGGCATTTCACTCTATGGGTATTAAAATTGCAACATCTTGAGTCATAAATTATGAGGCTGTGCTCAGGGTACGCTTAAAGAACCATGAAAATGATGAGCTTATAAGAACCAAGAAATATCCACTGAAAACTATCAATGAACTGAAGCCACTGGAAGTATCAGCTGTGACCAGGGGGGCTTTTGCGCAGGTTCGCCTGGTGCACCAGTTGCGGCCCTATCTGGACCAAGAGGCACTTCGAATGGTCATTCACGCCCTTGTCACCTCAAGACTGGATTACTGTAATGCGCTCTACATGGGGCTGCCCCTGAAGAGTGTTTGAAGACTGCAGTTGGTCCAGAATGCAGCCGCGCGAGCGATATTGGGTGTACCTAGATACATCCATGTTACACCCATCGTCCGCGAGCTGCACTGGCTCCCTATTGGTCTCCGAACGTGCTTCAAGGTGCTAGTCATTACTTTTAAAGCTCTACATGGTTTAGGACCTGGCTACCTGAGAGACCGCCTCCTGCCACATACCTCCCAATGACCAACTAGATCTCACAGGTTGGGCGTCCTCCGGGTGCCGTCGACCGGACAATGCCGTCTGGCGACTCTCCGGGGGAGGGCCTTCTCTGTAGCTGCGCCGGCCCTGTGGAACGATCTACCCGTTGAGATCCGGACCCTTACCACTCTCCCAGCCTTCCGTAAAGCCACCAAGACCTGGCTGTTCCGGCAGGCCTGGGGCTGTTGATCAATGTCCAGCCCCACCTACATTGAATGGATGATGTGCAATTTTAATCATGTACCTTTATTTTTAAATTTTTAAATGTTTTTATCTGTCTGTAAGCCGCCCAGAGTCCCTAGGGAGTGGGCGGCATACAAATTTTATTAAATTGGAAATTGGAAAAGTGATGGTGCATTATACTGTACAGAAAAAAGGAATACTCAGCAGAGATTGTCTGTTAGGATCTAGACTACATCAATGGCAGACCGTGGCACGACAAAACCACGCTCGACTAAAGCATGCCCGATTAAACCGCGTTGCTGACGTCATCAGCAGGGTGACAACAGCGAGCGTGGAGAAAGAAGGGCGCTTTAAATAGCGCTTTGAAAGCAAGCTGATTCAAGTTAAGGTAAGGGTTAGGTTTAGGGTTAGGTTTAGGGTTAGGTTTAGGGTTAGGTTAAGGGTTAGGGTTAGGTTTAGGGTTAGGTTAAGGGTTAGGTTTAGGGTTAGGTTTAGGATTAGGTTTAGGGGGGTTAGGTTTAGGTTTAGGGGTTAATTTTAGGTTTAGCGTTTACAGTGTGCTTTTTTCTCCGCGCTGTTGTTGCGCTGTGATGACGTCAGCTACGCGGTTTCGTCGAGCGCCCTTTAGTCAAACGCGGTTTTGTGGTGGAACCATGGCAGACTAGGTAGGTTTTCAAGGTAGGAAACTGCTTATTAGGTTAGCAACAAACTTATGAACTGGTGACATATGTGCTATATGGAAAGGAACAATTGGGAATCATGGTGAAAATTGGAGTTCTATTCATTTATAAAAGTCATCAAGCCACAAAAAAATAATAATAAGTTAAACCTCAAATTCTCATGCACCTATATAAGAAAATCATAAGACAATCCGTTGTGTTGAAGGTATTTAAGGTAAAGCAACATTTTTTTAAAAAAATAACTACTTTTGCTAAGCTTTTAATTGCACTATATTGAAAATTAGGATAATTTAGAGACATTCCTCCCTCTTTCTTCTTTTTTCTAATTGTTCATATTAATGGAACTTTACCGAAGCTGCATAAACATCCAATATAATTTACTTTCCTGTTTTTAGCCTAGGTGTAAAAAAAACTATCCTGCCTTAACAAGTTGCAGACAAAGTGATTTATGACCCGGGAGGCATGTTATGAATGAATCTCACATGTGTCACACTGAGTTGATAGTGGCATCATATTTGTTGTTCTTGACACCCTGGCATTTAGAAAGGAACCAAATCAAGATTGACTTCCCCATTTTCAATCTACTATGTGCATTTGTATCGTAATATGGCAATTATTTTGGGGTTGCCATAGTAATATAAGAGGTACAGTTACCAAGTAATATAATAGTTCACAAAATTCATTGCAGAGTGTGAAGACTTTGTTGATTGCAACTATATCATTAAATTTCCATAATATTATTCAGTAGCTCTTCTATTTTCTGTGCCAAGGTCAATCCCCTTTTTCCAAAGAAAAAGTAGATGAGCAACATTTCCTATACTTGATATTGCGTTAAGATATAAATAAGTGCATATACAAGTCTTATAATGGCATGAGATTAGGGGTGAGGAAGAGTTGGCCAATATGTGCTCATTATAGCTACAGTACCAAGTCACACAAATCATTATAGATCCACCAATGTAAGGCAATTTATCTTTAATTAATTGAGGATTGGGACGGGAAAGATGAAAATGCCACTTTCCTTTTGTTGAAAGAAATGTCCTTCTGGGTTCGGCTCCAAGTGGGGAAAAAGACACTGGAGACATGGAGGCTGCTTGGAAAGATGGTTTATTGTTGGACAGGGCCACATGGCTTGAGTCCTGAACAGAAAAGGTGATCACATGCTTCAATGTTGGTGGAGAAGAAGAGAAGGGCTGAGGGAGGGGCTTTTTATACCCTGTTCAGTCCCACCTCTCTGTTTCCTGTTCCTGCGTAAGAAATGTATTCTGATTGGTTGTCAGACTCCCATGGTGCCATACAGGGGGCTACTCTCTAGGCTGTTTTGAATCCATAGATGAGTTCTCAGATGCCATGTGGAGACCTGAGTAAAAGGCCAATCATGCCTTTCTGTAGCTGCTGCTGAAGTCTTTATTATGTAAAGTGGGCTAGCCTGGCCATCTCAATGGCCCATTAACTGGGGATGGGCAGAAAGCTACAGGCAACTATTCTGTCTTTTAAAACATGTTTCTTTCTTTTCACCTCCAGAGAAATATTCTGCCTTTTCAATATTTCCTAGGATATTTCATTTTTCTGGGAGAGGGCTGGATGGTAACTTCCCACACTTTGATTTAGCAAAATACTGGTTTTAATTACCAAAAATAAAAAATTTGAAAACATTAACACAGTTCTGTATAAAGCTACCTTAAATGATTGAGGCAGGTTCCCCAAATGGCTAAGTTTCTCATTAAAGTTATATTTTTTTTCAGTCCTGAAGAATATATAAAATTTAAACCCTGCATTCCTTTAATATTCATTTAAAAAACCCAAAATATAAGTTAATTAACATGTTTTAATAATTGGTCATTTTCATCTGCATGTTTTATTAAGCATTTTATCAGTTTATATTTGTTTTTCTCTTACAGGGTATGTAAGCTTTCACATGTATTCATGCCAAGGAAATTAATCCCGGTCTTATTCTCACAGAAGCAAATGTTTATTATTTATTTATTTATTTATTTATTTATTTATTTATTTATTTATTTATTTATTTATTTATTTATTTGGCTTATATACCACTTCATAGGGCTTTCAGCCCTCTCTAAGCGGCTTACAATTTTTTTAGCAAATTGAGTCAGCAACTTGCCCCCAGAGTCTGGGTCCTCATTTTACCCACCTCGGAAGGATGGAAGGCTGAGTCGACCTTGAGCCGGTGAGATTTGAACCGCTGAACTGCAGATCACAGTCAGCTAAAGTGGCCTGCAGTACTGCACCCTAACCACTGCACCACCTTGGCTCTTATATTATATTATAACAGTTACTATAATATTATTCAGCACTTACTTGAGAAGTCCATATTGAATTAATTTTTGTTGTTGAATGTTAAACATAGACTACAAAGTGGAGTACTTAAACTTGGACCAAAAGCAGCTGCCTTCCTTCTATTCTTACTTCTTCAACAATCTAGCCACCTTTTTGCGAACTAATTTAATAAAAGTCACAGATGTAGGGCAGCCTCTTATTACATTTTAAAGCTTTTTCTATGAATACAGGCCTGAAATCTAGACTCTCAATATTCCAGTAGAATTAACTCATTGACAATCATGTTTCTATTTTCCTACAGTCCAAAAATTAGAAGGTAAGCCAGCGCATAAATCAATGAATTCCTAGGTATAGTAAAACTGCAAAGGAAGATCCTGTCAATTCAAGCCAGATGCTGCTTGCAGGGAGAAATGGGCTGATGAGTAGATTGTAAGAAACAGAAGAATGACAAAGTGAAAAGAATTGTACTTAGCTGAGGAAGACAACTGTTGATCTCTAGCCAGAGGTGGGTTCCTACCAGTTCGCACCTATTCGGTAGAACCGGTTCGTCAAATCTACCGAACTGGTTAGAAGAGGTTCCACCAGTGGACCCGGAAAGCAGGCCACACCTACAGAAGAGGTTCCAATTTTTTTTGAAACCCACCACTGGTCCTTGGATATGATTATTCTACACTATCATGCTCATATTTGTAAAACTCAGTGCCTCTGTGAAAGGTAAGGATGACTACTGCGTTTGTGGTGCAATTAGAACATTGCGTGTGTTGAAGTTGTTTTAACGCAAACCAAAGATGCCTTTTGAAAAACAAGTTTACATCATATTCTTATGCATGCCAGTGCTGTGTGTGAGGTAATTTAAGGTGGTTTTGACAAGTGTCGTCGGCATCTTCATATCCGGTCAGATGGGCGGCAAGCCACTCCCACCCGGTCACATGGGCAGCAAGCCACTCCCACAAAGGAGGCCACACCCACAGAGTAGGTTCGAACAATTTTTGAAACCCACCACTGTCTCTAGCGATCACCTCTCAATAATGGAGAATCCCAGGAAGTCTCCTACAAGCAGAGTACTCTGAAATCTGTGTGGATCTGTGCCCAGTCTTGGCTAAACACCAGATGTTTTTTATGATTTAAGTCGTCGTGATGGGGATTGCTGGCCACTGTTAATATAAATGGGAACTATATATGGGGCAGGATAGATTATGGAGTTTTAAGTGCCATGCATGCTAGGAGGCAATATGTTCTCCCCCAGATGGGGAGGAGATGTTCTACACTCAATGGCAGCTGTTTTGGGGTTCAGACATTATGCACTGCCATGACATGGTCTCTTTGATCTGTTCTTAACAGGATGTTTTAATGCAGCCACTGCAACATGGGGAACCTTCCCTTACAGTTCAGTATTATGTGTGAACTATTTCAAAACAAACCATGATTTAAGCAAAATATGTGAACCATGACATCTGTTTTGCATAACAAAATTATCCTGTTGAAATTAAATAGACCTAAGGCAAGTCATTGCTTGAATGATAAACATGGACATTCCTGTAAATGTTGAGAAGTTTAATTTTTTTTTTTATAAATGTGGGGCTTTGATCTTCCTGTTTTAAAATACTCTATTATCAACCTTTCTAGTACAAAAGGGTCATTTTGAATTGGCTGCAGAACATTTACTATATTTCCATTTACTGTATAATATGTCTCAGATGATACATTAAGAATCCAGGCAGAGAGAAGGAGAGAAGAAAGGAGGGAAGGAAGGAGGGAATGTAGGAGAGAAGGAAGGGGGGAAGGAAGGAGGAAAGGAAGGGAGAAAGGAAGGAGAGAAGGAGAAAAGAAAGGAGGGAAGGAAGGAAGGAGGGAGGGAAGGAAGGAGGGAAGGAGAGAAGGAGGGAAGGGGAAGGAGGGAGGGAAGGAAGGAGGGAAGGAAGGAAGGGGAGTAGGAGAGAAGAAACGAGGGAAGGAAAGAGGGAGGGAGGGAAGAAGAAGTAGGACCGTTGTAAGATAAGATGGATCTATGGGATGTTAAGAAAGCAATCTTCAAGTATATTGTCAACTGTAGGGAAAAATTGTTATAAATACATATTATTAATAACAGTTATGAGATCATATAATTGTGAATGTATATATGAAATTGATAAAATAAAAAAAATTTAAAAAAAAAAAGAACCCAGGCAAGTGAAAATAATCTGCCACCATAGTAACAAGGTAGAGCATAATTCAAATACTTTTGATTATTTCTTTAGGTATGGATAAGGAGCAATTGTAAGGGTAATTTTTCTCTTATAATTTGCTTTTAAACAAGATCGACAATTATTTTTAAACAACAAATGAACAATTATATGAATTGTTGAAGAGGCAATTAATGAAGAAAGGTTGAGTAAATTCTTCAGTTTAAAACACATAGAATAAAAGTCATTTATACAGAATTACTATATCAAATTCTCATTCTCAAGTATCTGGTTACTGGTAAGACTGAAGAAACATAATTATACTGTAGAATTATGGAGTTGAAAGGGACCACACAGCCCTCTGCAATGTTCAAGAAAACTGGTTAAACCATTCAGGAGAGTTGCTTTCTAGCCTACTGTTAAAAAAGTGAAAATAACTTCCAGAGTGAAACTATTGCACTGTTGTACAGCACTTACTATCAGTTTTTTTTTATTATATTTAAATAAAATATAGGTAGCTGCAACTGAGAGCAGCGCGGTAGAGCTCTCACTTCACAATCAGGAGGCTGTGAGTTCGATCCTAGGTATGGCAGATATTTCTCTCTCTGGGCACAGTGAGTAATGGTCTGCTGCAAACACTGCATAGGTGTCAGGAAGGGTATCCAGCCAATAAATGCTCAGCTTCATTCAGTCGCTGCAATGCCACACCGATGCAAAGGATTACAAGGTCATTAAAGGTCATCAAATCACCAGGACCGGATGGATTACACCCCAGGGTTCTGAAGGAACTGGCTGAAGAGATCTCAGAACCACTGAGCTATATCTTTCAGAGATCCTGGAGCACCAGGGAACTGCTAGAGGACTGGAAAAGAGCTGATGTGGTTCCCATCTTCAAAAAAGGGAAAAAAATAGAGCCAGGAAACTATAGACCAGGAAAGATTCTGGAAAAGATAATCAAGCAACGAATTAGCGAACACTAGAAGTAAACAAAGCAATAGCCAAAAGCCAACAAGGGTTTGTCAAAAACAGATCATGCCAGACTTATCTTATTGCATTCTTTGACAAGTGACAAAATTACTGCACCAGAGGAATGCCATCGATATAGTTTGCTTGGACTTCAGTAAGGCATTTGATAAGGTAGACCATAACCTACTACTAGATAAAGTAGAAGAATGTGGGTTAGACAGCATCACCACCAGATGGATTTGTAACTGGCTGACCAACCACACTCAATGTGTAGTCCTCAATGGAACTGCATCTACATGGAGGGAAGTATGCAGTGGAGTACCCCAAGGCTCTGTTTTAGGCCCAGTACTCTTCAACATCTTCATCCATGATTTGGATGAGGGAATAAATGGGGAATTTATCAAATTTGCAGATGACACCAAGATGGCAGGAATAGCCAACACTCCAGGAGACAGGCTTGAGATACAGAAGGATCTTGACAAACTTGAACATTGGGCATTATCTAATAAAATGAAATTCAGTGGTGAAAAGAGTAAGGTTCTACATTTAGGCAACTAAAACGAAATGCACGGGTACAGTATAGGTGGTACCTGGCTCAATAGTAGTAACTGTGAGAGGGATCTTGGAGTCCTAGAGGACAACCATTTAAATATGAGCCAGCCGTGTGCAGCAGCTGCCAAAAAAGCCAACACAGTTCTAGGCTGCATAAACAGAGGGAGAGAATCAAGATCACGTGAAGTGTTAATACCACTTTATAATGCCTTGGTAAGGTCACACTTGGAATACTGCATTCAGTTTTGGTCACCATGATGTAGAAAAGATGTGGAGACTCTAGAAAGAGTGCAGAGAAGAGGAACAAAGATGATTAGGGGACTGGAGACTAAAACATATGAAGAACGGTTGCAGGAACTGGGTATGTCTAGTTTAATGAAAAGAAGGACTAGGGGAGACATGATTAGCAGTGTTCTAATATCTCAGGGGTTGCCACAAAGAAGAGGGAGTCAAACTATTCTCCAAGGCACCTGAGGGTAGAACAAGGAGCAATGGGTGGAAACTAATCAAGGAGAGAAACAACTTAGAACTGAGGAGGAATTTTCTGACGGTTAGAACAATTAATCAGTGGAACAGAAGTTGCCTCCAGAAGTTGTGAATGTCTCAACACTGTAAGTCTTTAAGTAGATGTTGAATAGCCATTTGTCTGGAATGGTATATGGTTTCCTGCCTAGGCAGAGGGTTGGACTAGAGGACATCCAAGGTCCCTTCCAACTCTGCTATTGTATTGTATTAAGGAAAAAAAATAGGTAGCTGCAACTTATACCTTATAACATGCTATTTATTATACAATTGGGGCTTCAGCAGGCCTTTCTGCAATTAATAACTGAGGACATAAAATAATGTTGCTTTTCTTGGAAGTAATGAATTCTATTTGTAAAAACACAGTTTTATCCTGTTGAGCTCTATTGTTAAAGATAAATTTATAAAGGAAGAAAGAGCCATGCAACAGATGGTAAGTTAATTACCTATCAGTTTTACTATTCCTTTCAAATATTAATATGACTGCTTGATGGACTTCTGACACAGAGGCTAATCTAATGGATAAGTTATGTGAGGGCTTTTTTTTGTGTAGAAATCTCACACTTTCAATTTTTGTGTTTTTGTTTTACATAAGTTCTCTGCAGCTCCTATCAAAGGATCTGGATGGCTCACATATGTAAAACCCATAAAACTATACTACTATTATTAATAATCCAACTACATAGTAATATTAGGTTTCTCACAACCAAGATCTGAAAGCCTATTTCTCCAATTAATCTGTTTCCCATTTACCACTAAAGCTATTGTTTCATTGCCTGAAAGCATTAGTTTAGGATTTGATGTCTATCTTGTCTACATATTTTGGAGTGAGAAGACAAAAATGCATTATCTGTTCTAGAGTCTCCTTATCATTGTCTGTATTCACTTACTCCCCCCGCGCCCCCCGCACAACATGCGGTGCACTAAGTGCTTCCCATATAATTTCTATTTCGTTTTTCAGCTCTATTGTAATGTCTCTCAAAATACTTTTGTATCATTTGCTATCTAGTTTTATTTTCCTTTCTTGGATGACATTTTCCCATGTCTGAAGAAATCTTTCAGTGTATTGAGTTATTGTACAGAATCATAGCTGAATAGAATAATAAAGTTGGAAGGGACTATTTAGGCTGATATTTCCCCAACCTTAGTGACTTAAAACTGTGTGGACTTCAATTCCCAGAATCCCCCAGCAGTATAAAGTTGCCAAGGTTAAGAGCAGTGGTGGGTTACGACTGGTATGCCCTGGTACGGGGGTACCAGTGCCTGCCAGGAGCACCAGGTACCGTTCCGGTACGGTGCTCTCAGTGGTGGGTTTCAAAAATTGTTTGAACCTACTCTGTGGGTGTGGCCTCCTTTGTGGGAGTGGCTTGCCGCCCATGTGACCGAATAGGAGTGGCTTGCCGCCCATCTGACCGGATATGAAGATGCCGCCGACACTTGTCAGAACCACCTTAAATTACCTCACACACAGCACTGGCATGCATAAGAATAGGATGTAAACTTGTTTTTCAAAAGGCATCTTTGGTTTGCGTTAAAACAACTTCAACACACGCAATGTTCTGATTGCGCCACAAACGCAGTAGCCATCCTTACCTTTCACAGAGGCACTGAGTTTTATAAATAGGAGCATGATAGTGTAGAATAATCATATCCAAGGACCAGTGGTGGGTTTCAAAAATCTTTGGAACCTCTTCTGTAGGTGTGGCCTGCTTTCCGGGTCCACCGGTGGAACCTCTTCTAACCGGTTCAGTAGATTTGATGAACCGGTTCTACCGAATAGGTGCGAACTGGTAGGAACCCATCTCTGGTGCTTCGTCACTGAAAGGAGTCACTTGACAGAAATGGGATAGGCTCTCCTGCTTGAGCAGGGGGTTGGACTAGATGACTTACAAGATCCCTTCGCTAGAAACAACACCAGAATGTTTCCTTCCTGCCTTCCTTACAGGATTAGCCCTGTAAAGTGGAAAGAAACAAAAAAAGATTTCTTCCAACAATCAGTTCTCTGAGCTGCTTAGAAAGTTAACAACCGGTTCTCCCAAATAGGTGCGAACCGGCTGAATCCCACCACTGACCTACCCATAGCACCCCCAACTGCCTATGCTCCATAGTGTGCATCTGCCTGCCGTTGCTAAATCTATTATTAAATATATAAATTATATTATGTACACTGAGAGCTAATGGGTAAATGCCATACTCCAGGAGATGGGTTAATAAAATCTTTTTACTGTCCACACCTGCTTCAAGCAATTTATGTACTGACTTTTATGATATCACCAGATGGACATCAAAAGCACAGATTACCTCGTAAGAAAAATGCCAGGATACATGCACATTCATATTGTGGAATGGACCATGAATTATTCATTACAAATAGGCCCATAAAATCTAGAAAAATTAAAGAGAACAGAAGTGCCAGAAAAAGAAAATATGATGGAAAAAGAGAGTAAAAAAAACAAGTTCAAGGAAAAGAACAAATTTAGTATGTGAAAACTGAAGGCAGTGAGATCTTCCCCAAATTAAAATAAAAAATAAAAATAAACCAAGTATCTTTTAGAAGCCGAGGTGGCACAGTGGGTAGAGTGCAGTACTGCAGGCCACTTCAGCTGACATATAAAATTCTTTCCACAAACTCTAAAATCTCTTTCTCCTGCTTGAGCAGGGGGCTGGACTAGAAGACTTCCAAGGTTGCTTCCAGCTCTATTCTATGTTCTATTCTGTTTAACCCTGTTTCCTAGTATTTCTGATGTTTTAGATCTGTGTTATTGACAAACCATTAACATTGGAATGAATTTGATCATTTAACAATTTAAATAAAAAGAGCCGAGGTGGCGCAGTGGTTAGGGTGCAGTACTGCAGGCCACTTCAGCTGACTGTTATCTACAGTTCAGCGGTTCTAATCTCACCGGCTGAGTCAAGGTTGAGTCAAGGTTGACTCAGCCTTCCATCCTTCCGAGGTGGGTGAAATGAGGACCCAGACTGTGGGGGCGATATGCTGACTCTGTAAACCGCTTAGAGAGGACTGAAAGCCCTATGAAGCGGTATATAAGTCTAACTGCTATTGCTATTGCTATTGCTATAGAAAAAGACCAAAGAAATGTGGAGGGGGGGGACATTGGGGAAGAGTACAATGATTGAATGTATATCAATATGATAGACTAGGAAAAAGTTGCAGTGAAAAATGAAATGGAGGATAAAACAAAACAAAAAAATTGAGAGATCCTTTTAAGATTATTAGAAAAATTCCAGGAAAATGTATAGCCAGGGTAGGAAGCTAGGAATACTAAAAATTAATCACGGAAGAGTTCCGACAGAGACAAACAATGTCAAAGGAAGATAAAAGACATATGCTGAAATCTTTTTACTACATAAATGGGTTTATAGAATGAAATAAACATTTGCAGACAGAATCAGTGGTGGGATTCAGCCAGTTCGCACCTATTTGGGAGAACCGGTTCTTAACTTTCTAAGCAGTTCAGAGAACCGGTTGTTGGAAGAAATCTCATTTTGTTTTTTTCCCACCACTTTAAAGAACTAATCCTGTAAAGAAGGCAGGAAGGAAACATTTTGGTGTTGTTTCTAGCCTAATCTTTATTACCCTGCTTACAGAAACTGCCTCTCCAGTTACATTGTAACATTGTAACAGCTAAGGCGAGCCCATCGACCTGAGTGACGTTGAGTTGGCCATGCCCACCCAGTCACATGACCACTGATCCCCGCCTACCCAGCTGGTCATCAGGACAGAGAACCGGTTGTTAAATTAAGAGCCGAGGTGGCACAGTGGTTAGGGTGCAGTACTGTAGGCCACTTCAATTGACTGTTATCTGCAGTTCAGCGGTTCTAATCTCACCGGCTCAAGGTTGACTCAGCCTTCCATCCTTCGGAGGTGGGTGAAATGAGGACCCAGACTGTGGGGGCAATATGCTGACTCTGTAAACCGCTTAGAGAGGGCTGAAAGCCCTATGAAGCGGTATATAAGTCTAACTGCTATTGCTATTGCTATTTGAATCCCACCACTGGACAGAATATATTCTGAAACAACTCCATCTAGAAAGTGAGTTGTAATAGGCCAATTGAGCATTCATCAAGCAGAAAAGGACTAAGCACAGATGATACTAAACTGGCAGGAATAGCCAATACCCTAGATGATAGGCTCAAGATCCAGATGGATATCAACAGACTTGAACACTGGGGCCTATCTTGACAAATTGAAGTTCAACCTAGAAATTCAGCCTAAATCTTACACTTAGGCAAGAAAAGCCAGAAACACGTGTACAGATTAGGTGAAACCTGGCTTAAGAGCAGTAACTGTGAGACGGATCTTGGAGTCGTACTGGACAATCAATTAAATATGAGCCAGGAGTGTGTGACAGAAGCCAAAAAAAGCCAATGCAATCCTAAATTATCAGAGGGATTGAATCATGTGAGGTACTAGCACTGCTCAGTAAAGCCTTAGTAAGACCACACCTAGAATATTGCATCCAGTTTTGGTCGCTACATTGTAAAAAAAGATGTTGACATGCTAGAAAGAGTGCAGAGAAGAGCAAAGATGATCAGAGGCCTGAAGGCTAAAACATATGAAAGACGGTTGCAAGAACTGGGCATGGGTAGTCCAGTGAAGAGAAGGATTGGGGGTGACATGATAGCAGTGTTCCAATATTTGGAGGAGCTGCCACAGAGAGGAGGGGAACAACCTATTTTCCAAAGCACCTGAAGGCCAGGTAAGGAAGAATGGATGGAAACTGATCATGAAGAGATTCAACCTAGAAATACGGAGAAAGTTTATGACAGTGAGACCAATCAACCAATGGAACAGCTTGCCTTCAGAAGTTGTGGGTGCTTCGCAGTGGTGGGTTTCAAAAATTGTTTGAACCTACTCTGTGGGTGTGGCCTCCTTTGTGGGAGTGGCTTGCCACCCATGTGACAGGATGGGAGTGGCTTGACACCCATGTGACCGGATATGAAGATGCCGACGACACTTGTCAGAACCACCTTAAATCACCTCACACGCAGCACTGGCATGCATAAGAATATGATGTTGTTTTTTAAAAGGCATCTTTGGTTTGCGTTAAAACAACTTCAACACACACAATGTTCTGATTGCACCACAAACGCAGTAGTCATCCTTGCCTTTCACAGAGGCACTGAGTTTTATAAATATGAGCATGATAGTGTAGAATAATCATATCCAAGGACCAGTGGTGGGTTTCAAAATTTTTTGGAACCTCTTCTGTAGGTGTGGCCTGCTTTCCGGGTCCACTGGTGGAACCTCTTCTAACCGGTTCGGTAGATTTGACGAACCGGTTCTACCGAATAGGTGCAAACTGGTAGGAACCCACCTCTGGTGCTTCGTCACTGGAAGGAGTCACTTGACAGAAATGGGATAGGCTCTCCTGCTTGAGCAGGGGGTTGGACTAGATGACTTACAAGATCCCTTCCAAATAAGTTATTCTGTATTCTGTATCCAGAGGTAATACCCATTTAACTGTTTAAAGCTGCAGGAGAAAAAAGTGGCTAAAATGGTGATAGCTTTGCCCCTAACTTTAGAATAAGACATTGTGGTCTGGAGACCTGAATGGGTTATATATTCCTACATTAAAAAATAAAGATGCATGAATTACCAATAATTGATGCTCATTCCTCAGTTGCAGAAAATTTTATTAGCTTACAAGAAAATAAAAATCCTACATAGATAGGAAAATGTCAAATAAATTAGATTTTAGGAAGGGCAGACATATGAGATCTGATAGCCAATGAGAATTGGAAAGCCGAGGGAACAAAAGAATACAAGGAAGTTTATCTTTGCTGCATTGACTGCACCAAATCTTTGTGTACATTATGTAAGAATGTGGAACCTATTAAGTCTCACGGGTGTGCCAGAACACTGGACACTGGAAGGAACAAAACAAGTATTGTGACAGACTATACTGCTTCAGTGAGATTCAAAAGAAGTTGGAAGGAATAATTTTAAATTCATCATAGGTCTGAAACATGCCAAATGCTTTTCCAAACTGCTCAATTGTCATGCAAGCACATTTCTTTCTTCCCAATTGTTTTGAACTGGCAACTTTAAAAATATAATTTGGGAGTATTTTTTTAGGAGGATAATTAAATGTTGGCCATAAATGCATAGCAGACCGTTAAAAGATTCATCTTTGAATTGCAAAGTATAATTTTACCTGTTTTTTTAAAAATAGAATTCATACCACTTAAAAAAAATTGTAATTCAAAGAAAATGAATGTTGGATTACTTACCATTACTTATCATTTAAGAACTTCTGCAAATATGAGAATTGGATCTTAATATTTTTAATAAACCTTTAAAACTTCAAATTAGAAGTAGTCCATGGGATATGACACTAAATAATGGCTATTCTCTTAAGAATCATTTTCTTTCATAATACAAATCTAGAATTTTCAGGAGTGCAAAGACTTTTTGGTAAATCGCTAGAAGACATTACCTATTTAAGTCTCTGTAATTAAACTTTTCATAAGCTTTTCATAATCACTTCATACTAAGGCCATGATAGAATCACAAAAGCATGAGAAGGAACCTCCCCTCTCACTGATCTGGAACAATGCTGACCCCCTTAAAGAACTGATAAGGGTTTTAAATTCTGCAACTATCAGTTCAATTGCTTTGCCCTGATTATAATTGTGACCCAACAAATGCGCGCACGACAAAAGCGTGCCAACAAAACCGCGGTGTGAAAACCATGACATCATACACACTCCCACAATGCGCCGACAAAAAGCGCAATTTCAGTTAAGATAAGGGTTAGGTTCATGGTTAGGTTTAGGGTTATGTTCAGGGCTAGGTTTAGGGTTAGGTTTAGAACTCGCGGTCATTACTTGTTTGTTGAAGGCGCGCTTTTGTCGGCGCACTGTTGTCGGCGCGCTTCTTCGCTCATTCGTCGGTGCGATTTAGAACTTGCAGCTTTTTCACCGCGGTTTCATCAGCGTGCTTTTGTCGAGCGCGCATTTGTCGGTGAACCGATTATAATTACACTTGGATAAGGTCAGATTCTGGGCAATAGTATTTAAGCAAAACAGACATTTAACATTATGAAATAAGATGAATCTAACTATGTGTCAATTAAGATTCACAATAGGAAATAACCAACATGTACTCAAAAGAAATATTTTAACATAAGCGGCTTGTTTACTGTTTACTTTTGCTTTTAAAAACAATATTTATAAGCTTAACTGCATGTTTTCTCCTACAGAATTGGTCATTGATAGTACATTCCTTGAAATTATTTTTCATGTTGCACTGACAATAATACTCAATATTTTATTTAGTACTCAAATTATTTTTTCAAAGGGAAGAACGACTTCTGGATAAACTACCTACTGAAATAAACTCGAGTCTATTTCCTTATCTATTTCTTTTTCAGGTTTCCGTGACTGCACGAAGATTATGATGTGTACACTGTAGATTTTCAAACCAGCTGTTTGTAATGTAGTTCTTTGTCAATTCTGTATGACAAGAACAAGTCTGGAGCGCTACTTAACAGGACATACTCTAAAGCAGTGATCCCCAACCCCCGGTCCGCGGACTGGTGCGGGCCGTGGAGTACCTGGCACCGGGCCGCGCAGCGGCCAGGGGCCATGATCGCTGCAGCGGCCGGGGGCCATGATCGCTGCAGCGGCCGGGGGCCATAGTTTCTTTCTGTATGCAAATTAGGGCTAACTGGCACAAGGGGTGTTACTGGACCGCTGGTGGCACTCTGACGTCACCAGCGGCCCACCGCCCCCCTGTGTCCAGCGCCGCCCTTCTCATTCCTTTTCAGCGCTTCAGCGCTGGCCGATTCCTGAAAAAAACCTAAGAGCGCCTGTGCAGCTACGTAGGGCTAGCGTAGACAGCGCTAGTAGCGTAGCCTTGCACTTTATATTTATGTAATTGTATTTTATTTTGTAAGGCATGTTTAAATACAATAAAATAAAAGTTGTTTAATCAAAACAATCTGATATATAAACAATCAATGTGTCGTCGCGAACAACGCCCCCCTCACCCCTGCGCGCGCTCAGCGGGCCACGGTAAAATTATCAAAGGCTGACTGGTCCGCGGCGATAAAAAGGTTGGGGACCACTGCTCTAAAGAAATGCAAACTCAGCAAAGATTACCTGTAAAATAGAACACAGAAAGAAACCAGCATTTTACACTATATTATCTAAATGCTTTTTCAGATATAGGGTCCTTACCTGTGCAAAAGGGCCTCTGTTGCCGTCAATCTAGACCAGGAGCACAACTGGAATTTTAGGACCATGTGAATGCCTGCATTCAGAAAAATTACTGTCACGAGAGACATGCCTTCTCACAAAAGGGGCATTTACTAGAGGATGAACTAGTTTTTCAGGATGCTCATTGGCAGCCCGTGGGGGGTCAAAACCATTCCTTACGTAAATATGGTCCCAGCTTTTGGTGCTCTCTGACCCACCAGCTGAGGTGGCGCAGTGGTTAAATGCAGCACTGCAGGCTACTTCAGCTGACTGAAGTTCTGCAGTTCAAATCTCACCGGCTCAGGGTTGACTCAGCCTTCCATCCTTCCGAGGTAGGTAAAATGAGGACCCGGATTGTTGTTGGGGGCAATATGCTGACTCTGTAAACCGCTTAGAGAGGGCTGAAAGCCCTATGAAGCGGTATATAAGTCTAACTGCTATTGCTATTGCTTAAGAGTTTGCTAGAACTTTTTTAGTATTGAGTGAGCCAGATACCCTGGTAATTGGGAGAACACAGAACAAGTTGTCAATGACAAAAAAACTAAATTTGATTTAGATTATTCCCTATGTAGTTAATTAGTATAATTTGATAAGCTTTTGGAAGGGCTGCACACAAAAGCTTTTCCGGAGCACATATAGTCCCAATTTATTGTTTTCCAGCCTCAAAGAATTGAGTTTTTAAAAAGGGATTGTTTCATGCTGTATTATTGTGGTTATTGTGCTCTTATATGTATTATTTATGCTTTCAGAATAAGTCTCTGGCATGAATTTGCCCCCCACTCCCCCATCAGATCAGAAACGCTTAATATTTTCCTTGGAATCTGCTACCCAAAAGCCAATGATTTGCAATAGGTTCTTATAGTTGGGATTCAATTATGGCAACTTTCTTTTACATTGTGTACTTTGGACATGTGTTCCATTTATAATTCCCACCCAATGTGAGAAAGGCTCATTTAACTTCTATGTGCGACGTCTAGGCCGCTAAACATCAGCACTTCTGCATTAGATATAAACTATAAGTGCTTTTATGAGTATTTGGTTCAAATATTTAGTGAAAATTCTGGGTTCACCAACAAATGCGCGGATGACAAAAGCGCGGTGAGAAAAAGGCGACGTTGAAATCGCGCCAACAGCGCGCCAACAAAAGGGCGCCTTCAACAAACAACACGAAAACAACGTAATAACCCTAACCCTGAACCTAACCCTAATCAGCTTTTGTCGGCGCGCTGTTGCGGCCGCAATTTTGACGTCGACTTTTTCTTGCCACGGTTTTGTCGGTGCGCTTTTGTCGTGCGCGCATTTGTCGGGTCACGAAAATTCTGAAAGTGACATTCTTGGTCAGATGTTAAAATTTAACAGACAGAATACAGGCAGTCTTCCACTTACAACTATTTATATAGTGACCATTTGAAGTTACAATGGCACTACAAATGTCACTTATGAGCGTTTTTTATACTTACCACCATTGTAGCATCACCATGGTCACATGATCAAAATTTGGATACTTGGCAACTGGGATGTATTTATGATGACAGTCGCCCTATCCTAGGGTTGTGTGATCACCAATTTCTAACCTAGCCAGCTTCTGACAGACAAAGTCAGCGGGGAAAGCCAAATTCGTTTAGCAACGGCATGGTTCATTTAACAACTGCAGTGATTCACCATGGCAAGAGGCCATAAAATGGGGCAAAACTCACGTAGCAACTGCCTTAGTTAGCAATGGAAATTTTGGGTTCAATTGTGCTAGCAAGTCAAGGACCACTTATAGACGGAATTGGTCGCAGCTCAAGGAAAAATCATAGGGCCTTCTTCAGCTTTGGACCGACTGATTGAAGAAATATAACTGAGCTTCAATACGTGTGTTCAGTTCCAATATTTACCTACTAAAGCAGGGGTCTCCAACCTTGGCAACTTTAAGAATTCCCAGAATTCTTTGCTGGAGGGGGAATTTTGGGAGTTGAAGTCCGCCAGGCTTAAAGTTGCCAAGGTTGGAGACCCTTGTACTAAAGTGTCTCCTTGATGATTTAGGTCAAGATTTTTTGATTTTGCAAAAATGCCTTTTAATAGGCGATGCCATGATTCAACAACTGTTTCAATAGCATGTATAGTAAATGCATGCATTCACAAAAGATATTTGGGAATAGAACGGAAGTAAAAATCACATTGGCTGCAAATAATTTTTGTAGTAGTTTGACGTGAATAAATGAACATTTAAACACTGGCATTACTGCGTATATACTACAATCCTGTGTATGTTTTGTCTTTACTGTCTGCTAGTGTAGGGGACAACATGCAGTTGTTTTCAAAAATTGGTTTCATGTTAAAACAAAGCAGCATAACTTTTTATTTGCAAATACATGATTTTGCTATAATGGAACCCTGCTGACAAATATTAAAAGATAAAGGATTAAATAAGATTTTATTGTCACATTTACCTTTGTCAAAGTTGTACATTTAAAAGTTTCTGAGCAAGATTAAAAATTTATCAAATGAACTGATGAGATGGCAACAGCACTTATTGAACAAACTGCACTAATAGGAGCTCGTATACCCAAAGTTAATAAAATCCAAATATTTTTTTGTTAATTAGAACAGGCTACAGCAATGAAAAAAATGCATCATGTTAAGGCCAAAGAATATATTAAGTAGTGGAATAGAAATGTTTTACAGTCCCAAATATCCAAGGAGATAAATCATTTAAATGCTATTTTTTTATTAATTAGAGACATAGAAGACTAATAATAAATAGATCTCAGACTGTTTAGCTATTGAGATTTTAGCCTGAGGAAGTCTGACATCTTTTTTAAAAAAGGAGGGGGAAGGTTGGATATTAATGAGAGGAATTATGCATGATCAAAACACATTGTCATAGACTGAACAGTTTACTATTTGGTAATTGGAATAAAAGCCAAATCGGATGCTTAAATTGCACTGCTTTTTTTAAAATCACGGGGGTTAAAAAAATACCCACAAACCTCCACCAACCCTGCAAACATATAGAAAAGAAATAAGTGCATCCAATATTTTGAGCAGAATCTGCTTCGTGCTTCCAAAAGTGGAGTCTCTTCCTTCCCAATAAGAAACACAATTTAAATTTAAGAGGACATTTTCAAGTTAAGCGCAAGTGTGAGCATTTTTGCAAGTAAGTTGCAAGAGCTTATCACCTTCATTAAATGTTCAGCATTTATAGTTTTCTAATACAAAACTCTGACATAAAACTGACCACTTCCACTATGTGCTTTCATGTGTTATGAACCAAACCGAGACAATAAGGATAGTGTGGCGAAGTCACATTAAATCCACCAACGTCAAAGTAGTATGCTTAGGACATTCACAGATGATTTACTGGTAATCATTTTCCTACATAAAAAGGCAACCATAATGTCAAGTGATTTACATTAGGCCTGTAGAAAAAAAGATTTGAAACAAACCCCATCTCTATTGAAAGAACATGCAGAGGATAATTCACATTTGTTCCAATCCGGCTTCTTGGAAATAAAGGTTTGTTTGTTTATTTGTTTTCCTGGCAATGATTTATTTGGCTTCATCATTAAAAAGCCTGCTGATTTAAGTCCTTTAGAAACAACCTCTCTAAAATTCAAGGCATGATAGTACACGAGGTAAGGTTTGATTTAAGATCATGAGAGACCATGCTTAGTTGTGAAATCCCTTTTTCTTTTTCTTTTGGAAGGCATGGCGACAAACTGTTTCAAATTTCACTTTGCTATTTACCAGTACATCCTGAATCTCGTCAATCAGTACAGGTTGATTATCTTCATGGTTCCATTACAAAAACTTGTAAAACTGTATCAAAGTGAGTAAGCCATCTATAAGTTCAAAGTCTTTTTTTATATCTGTTGTGCACAATAATCCTCTTGTAGCTCTTTTCCTCAAAGTTAAATTCCAAAATATTTCTGTAACAATTAGGAAAGATAGTCCTATTTTAAGCTCTATATTAAATCTGAGAGATCTGAGAGTTCCTGGAATCTCCATCCACATGTGCTAAGGATCGAGAATCTCTTTGTGCGTATTCACTGTCAGAAGACTCTGTCGGGTCAAGCGAATTCTCATAGTCACTGTCTTCTGATTCATTAACATTCTCATCGGTGGTGGTGGTGGTGGTGGTGTGGGGACAAGGCTGCATGGACGTTCCACTGCCTGAATACTTCAATCCTGTGTTTGTGGAAGCATAACTGGAAGAGCCCACTGCTTGAGGCCGAGGCATAAAAACGCTGCTTTCTAGAACCCCAGGACGAACAGCGCTGTCGTGATTGGTCACACTGAAGTCAGCGTAAGGAGGGGGAGGATCAGAAGCATCCGATTCTTCAAGACTACTTTCCACAACAAATCCAGGATGCGCTATTTGTGGGATAAATATAGGCTCCAAGGTGTCATTTGACATTTGCCTGTTTAAGAGAGTCTGTTGCAATCCTAGAAAAGTGGAAAAGTAAAGATTGTAATACCAACCAGTTAGAACAAGACAATTAGTTTAGGCGTCTTCTAACCTGCCTGTTGAAAAATTTCTACGTATCAATGGGAAAGGAATTTAATACGTAGGTTGTATTCAATTGGTAAGCCAAGGATTTAAGTGAAACAAGTATCAAATAGAAATAGAAATCTATTTTCTTATAAATTACTTTATTATTAGCATGATTAATATTTATATACTTTCTTTATTTTGTTATCTAGCAAAAGGTGGCGCAGTGGTTAGGGTGCAGTACTGCAGGCCACTTCAACTGACTGTTATCTGCAGTTCAGCGGTTCTAATCTCACCGGCTCAAGGTTGACTCAGCCTTCCATCCTTCCGAGGTGGGTGAAATGAGGACCCAGACTGTGGGGGGCGATGTGCTGACTCTGTAAACTGCTTAGAGAGGGCTGAAAGCCCTATGAAGCGGTATATAAGTCTAACTGCTATTGCTATTGCTAAGTATGTATTCTTAGGGTTCTCGAAGGATAGGCAGGAAAATAACTTTTACAATGGGTCACAATACATACATGGAGTCTGTCTGTCTATTTATCAAATTATGACACAAAGGACTAGCCTCCTGCAAGCATAAACTGAATTTTCTTCAGGTGATTTAATTTCAAGTAGCTTAACATAATCAAAGCTGCAACTCACAGTTGCTACACTGACGTAACCAAAAATAGAATTTTTAATGGAACCCGAATCACTAGAACATTAAACTGAGGTTTCACATTTCTTTGTTCTTTATATTCACCATTACAAAAATCATCTGAATTAACATTTATACAATATTTTTCTGTTTTTTTTTAAACTTAACAGGTAGCTGGATCACAATTCATTTGTCATCCAAATGTCAGCAGAAATTGAATACTGGTGCCATTTTTTTTCTAGTTTCTTTTGTGGTACAATATTAGATTACTACTTTGTGCACCTTGGCATCCTTCCTTCATGTTACTAGGAGGTGTTGTGGAGATATGAGTATGTCTACTTTGGCAACCTTCCATGTGTCATAAATCTCTAACTCTTGGAAGGAAAGCTACAATTTCTAAGCAAGCATTTGGTTTATGATGGCATCTCATTGGCAAATGAAATGTATGCTCCAGTCTTATGTTTCTCAGACCACTATACTCTGAGACGAAGTAGGAAGGAAAAAAATTAGATAAATCATATACCCAACTAATCACACACCAAAGCATTTTTGTTATCTCAACATTCAGCCATACTGACAGAAAAACCTTTTTTAAAGAATAATACATAATAAATACACTAGCAAGACTTTCTCAAACTTTGCGTTCTTACAATATGTCTAACATTCGTAAATGTATGCATAGGGATTTAACAATTTTCTACAACAGTGTTTTTCAACCACTGTGCCGCGGCACACTAGTGTGCCGTGACATAGTGTAAGGTGTGCCGTGGGAAAATTACTTTATATATAGTCAATATAGGCACAGAGTTAAATTTTTTTAACATTTTCTAATGGTGGTGTGCCTCCTGATTTTTTTCATGAAAAAAGTGTGCCTTTGCACAAAAAAGGTTGAAAAACACTGTTCTACACTATCTTTTTTTTTAAAAAAAATTTGTGTGCACGCATCTTCTCTTGTGGAGATATTGCAACTTTTGAATCCTAAAAGCACGTCAAGCTGGACCCAGATTTCGCTTTCATTCAAAGAAAGAATTGAGATTCAGCAGAATCTGCACTGAATGAAGGTAGTTTTTATCATATATTTATCCCCTCATACTGTAGTTAGAAGTTTCCGCAAATCTCTGGAACGGTTTTTCAGACAGAAGAGAAAGGAGATTATGGTTTTTTCCCCACATTTTCCCAATTCCTTCAGTAAGGACTCTCGTGAATGAATTTATGCTTGTGGGTAACCTGGAGACAATCCAGATTTTTTTACTCGTTTACTTTTGCATCACTTACGACTGCTGTATAGTATTACAATGTGGACATTCACAGTATCTCTGTGACATAATTATGTTTTGGCAGCTCCTTACTCTGTAGTGTGGTAAAATAGTTTTCTCTCTATTTTTTAAAACCATCCCACAATTGTGCTATCCTCTGTACTAGAGTTCTTGTACGGAATTAATGAAGAAACATTATTGCCCTTATGGCAAAATGCAGAGAATTATCCCTGCCCTGCCATTTAGTGAACCTTTTAGTTTCAAGCTGCATCTGAAGCACCACACACATTGCCACGGGCGCTTTTGCTAGTCCATTGGTGCCATCTAAGCGACCTGTCATTGCATGAATTCAGTGAATAAAATTCAATTTCTCTGATGACTTTGAACTTCCAAGTACCATCTGTACTTTAATGATAGTAATACAACAGATAGATACAGGTTCTTTATTTCCCCCTTCAATATAATGATTTATATTTCTCAGTGTTTAAAGGTAATAATGGGCCGTATCAGAGGTGGGTTCCTACCAGTACGCACCTATTCGGTAGAACCGGTTCGTCAAATCTATCGAACCGGTTAGAAGACGTTCCACCAGTGGACCTGGAAAGCAGGCCACACCTACAGAAGAGGTTCCAAAATTTTTTGAAACCCACCACTGACACACACACACACACACACACACACACACTGACACAGAGAGAGAGAGAGAAAGAAAGGAAGAAATAAAGAAAAAAAGAAAGAAAAAAGTGAGAGATGAAAGAAAAAAAGAAAAAGGGACAGAGAGACAAAAGGAAGGAAAGAGAGAGAGAGAGAGAGAGAGAGAGAGAGAGAGAGAGAGAGAGAGAGAGAGAGAGAGAGAACACGAACACATGGCCGGCAAGCCACTCCCGCCAGGTCACATGGCTGGCAAGCCACTCCCACAAAGGAGGCCACACCCACAGAGTAGGTTCCAACAATTTTTGAAACCCACCACTGGGCAGTATACAAATAAGCAAAACTGATGGGTTCCTGTCATGACATCAGGTAAACCCAATTATAAAGGAGGAGAAAGTTAATTGACAAATCGCCCATCACACAGGGCTGGATGTTCTTATCTTCTTCCTCCTCTGGTGCTTCGTATTTGCTTATTCATTTTTTTTCATCTCTTCATTTTAATAGGAATGATACCAGCACAGGAATCTCTCAGAGAAGCCAAAGAACCTTTTATCTAAAGATCCAGGGCAAATCCAGGTATAGATTGTTTGTTACAAGTGCCAAAGCTTACATTTATGTAGAAAATCCTCTGGTTGTTACATTTACTTTCCATAACTGAATCAGTTCTGATGCAAGCACTAGCAGAAGGAATATGTTATTCTTCTGATACTCAGGGGCTTTATTTAATTGCCCATCCGGTAAATGTTTAGTAAGTAAATAGAAATATATTGCTGAATATATTGCTTAACACCATCTATGGCAGTGTTTCTCAACCTTGGCCACTTGAAGATGTCCGGACTTCAACTCCCAGAATTCCCCAGCCAGCAGTTGCTGGCTGGGGAATTCTGGGAGTTGAAGTCCAGACATCTTCAAGTAGCCAAGGTTGAGAAACACTGAACTATGGCAATGATGTGCTTGTGGTACTTCAGGAGACAACTGGGTAACAGCGCTGAAGTGAACAGAAAATGTATTATGCAATATGTCATAACCCAAATTTGAAAACATCTCCCCCCCCTCTTTTTAATTCTTCATCCCATACCTACTCTGTTTCTTCTTTACTCAGCTCTACTCACCCAACTGCAACCCTAAGCTAACACGACAGTTTATTTACAACTATACAGAACAGTATGCATCTTTCAGTTAAAAGATTATAATCTGTACCCATTATTTATATACTCCAGGTGAAACTCTTTGGTCTTTTCAGTGAATGTTTTAAACTTGTATAATTTACTCCTAGGCCTCCTCACTATTTCTTCATTGTATATAGAGCCGAGGTGGCGCAGTGGTTAGGGTGCAGTACTGCAGGCCACTTTAGCTGACTGTGATCTGCAGTTCAGCGGTTCAAATCTCACCGGCTCAAGGTCGACTCAGCCTTCCATCCTTCCCAGGTGGGTGAAATGAGGACCCGGACTGTGGGGGCAAGTTGCTGACTCAATTTGCTAAAAAATTTGTAAGCAGCTTAGAGAGGGCTGAAAGCCCTATGAAGCGGTATATAAGTCTAATAAATAAATAAATAAATATTCAATTAGCATAATTACACCAGCTAAAATATTGGCACTGGACTGGAGCTACATCTGAACTTATGGTACTCCTCTAGTAGAAATGACATATAAAATTGAATTTAGTCATTACACAAATAAACTGTTTCTTTCATTATTTCAAAAAGGAAGGCAGTTACAACAGGGAAAGCCTATAAAAATCAAAGCTCCAGCCATGGTAAAAGAAGATCTAACTAGAAACCATGTAAGTAAATATATATGCTCAGATGTACACTTTGCTCTGTCTATCGGTTTCCCGCTGCACGAAGTGTATGTAGCAGGCCTAATATTTGCATTAGGAAGGGCACCACTCACTTAAAATTATTTCCCAAAGTAGCAATAGCAATAGCAGTTAGACTTATATACCGCTTCATAGGGCTTTCAGCCCTCTCTAAGCGGTTTACAGAGTCAGCATATTGCCCCCAACAACAATCCGGGTCCTCATTTTACCCACCTCGGAAGGATGGAAGGCTGAGTCAACCCTGAGCCGGTGAGATTTGAACAGCCGAACTGCAGAACTGCAGTCAGCTGAAGTAGCCTGCAGTGCTGCATTTAACCACTGCGCCACCTTGGCTCATGGGATTATCATTAAAACGAGTATTCCATTGGCAGAACAGGGAGATATAAACTGAAATAGCAACTGACTTATTTCACCTCCCTTAAATAACAGGAGCATAGTAAAACATAACGCGCCTGACTGCAACATCGATTTTCTAAGAGAGTTTTTTAAAAAAAAAATTACACGAGAATCTTACTTATTTTCTGCTCTTTTTCATTTTTCCTTTGTGAGATTTGCCTTTTTAGCTTATTCACCTCTGCTTGGAAAGATTCAACGGTTCGCTCGCTTTTCTCTACATCTATGCATACTGCCTAGGAGAAAGACAACAAGGTTATTCGACTGACCCTGCCCACCCCTGATGCAGAAGAAACTATATGGATACCAGTTACCACAAACTGTCTAGTATCAACCCATCTGTCTAGTAATTCTAGGTTATTACCTTTAAAGCCCTACATGGCCTAGGACCTGGATATCTCCGTGACCGCCTCCTGCAACATACCTCCCAGCGCCCAATAAGATCTCACAGGGCGGGCCTTCTCTGGGTACCGTTGACCACACAATGTCATCTGGCGGCCCCTCGGGGAACAGCCTTCTCTGTAGCTGCCCTGGCCCTCTGGAACCATCTGCCCCCTGAGATCCGGACCCTCCCCACTCTCTCGGCCTTCCGGAAGTCTGTTAAGACCTGGCTGTTCCGGCAGGCCTGGGGCTGTTGATCTTGATTGGACTTCAACCCCATTAAAATCGAGTGTATGTTGTGTCTCTTTTAATTTGTTTCTGTCTTGTATTTTAAACTCTTTTTAATATTTTTAAACTGTTTTTTTGTGTGAGCCGCCCGGAGTCCTCCGGGATTGGGCGGCATACAAATTTATTAAAATTGACAAATTGAATTGAATTCTGGTTAAATATCTATTGTAAAATTAATGATAAAAAGCACCATAATACAAAGTTCAGACCTATTGATTTGGAGGTTCTGCAAAGGCATCTCATTAAAGGGAACTGTACTTCATCAGCTATATTTTATTTTAAATTATTTCTGAAGTACATGTCATGGCACACACTGGCCATGACTTAACAGTAAATGAGACAACCTCCTTATTCATAGCTGGATTCCATTCATAATGCCTCTCCCCCATATTTTTAACATGGAATAAAAGGTAAAGATAGAGGTTCCCCTCGCACATATGTGGTAGTTGTTCCCGACTCTAGGGTCAGTGCTCATCTCCATTTCAAAGCTGAAGAGCCAGCACTGTCCGAAGACGTCTCCGTGGTCATGTGGCCGGCATGACTAAATGCCGAAGGCACACGGAACGCTGTTACCTTCCCACCAAAGGTGGTTCCTATTTTTCTACTTGCATTTTTACATGCTTTCGAACAGCTAGGTTGGTGGCGCTAGGGATTTGAACTGCCAATCTTTCTGATTGACAAGCTCAGCATCTTAGCCACTGAGCCACCATGTCCCTGAACATGTAATTAGTTGGCTACTTATGGATGTAATAATAACTGATTTTGAAATAACTGGAATCCAATTCAAGGGGAGATAAAGGAACTAGAAACGGGACTTAAAGCTACTAAAATAAAGAGCGCTATGCGCTGAAAATGTGATTGATTGGTTTTTTTTTGCCAAAATTGTACTATCATACATTTAAGATCCTTTATGAAATATTTAACAGAAAGAGTTATTATGTATTTATACATGAGTCCAATCTTGCCAGCAAATCCAAACAAATTCCTACTCTTGAATGCAGTTAGAGATTCTGCATTTCACACATCAAGTATCACTAAGAGATCTAATTCACATTATTTTCAATTTGATTTTATTGAACTTTTTGCACAATGCACTTTTAATCTTAAAACAGGCTGTTTTAGCTTTAGTTTCTTTATACTGCTACCTATTCTAATAGTTTTCTATTTTTGCAAATATTAACACTGTAGCTAAAATATATATTAAATACAGGTAGTCCTCGACTTATAGTAGTTCATTTAGTGACTGTCCAAAGTTACAATGGTGCTAAAAAAAGTATCTTATGACCGTTTTTCACTCACAACTGTTGCAGCATCTCAATGGCCACGAGATCAAAATTAAAATGCTTGGCAACTGACCAGAGGTGGGTTCCTACCAGTTTGCACCTATTCGGTAGAACCGGTTCGTCAAATCTACCGAACCGGTTAGAAGAGGTTCCACCAGTGGACCCGGAAAGCAGGCCACACCTACAGAAGAGGTTCCAAACTTTTTTGAAACCCGCCCCTGGTCCTTGAATATGATTATTCTGCACTATCATGCTCATATTTATAAAACTCGGTGCCTCTGTGAAAGGTAAGGATGACTACTGCGTTTGTGGTGCAATCAGAACATTGCGTGTGTTGAAGTTGTTTTAACGCAAACCAAAGATGCCTTTTAAAAAACAAGTTTACATCCTATTCTTATGCATGCCAGTGCTGTGTGTGAGGTAATTTAAGGTGGTTCTGACAAGTGTCTTTGACATCTTCATATCCGGTCACATGGGAGGCAAGCCACTCCCACAAAGGAGGCCACACCCACAGAGTATGTTCAAACAATTTTTGAAACCCACCACTGCAACTGACTCATATTTATGATGGTTGTGGTGTCATGGGGACATGTGATCACCTTCTGCGACTTTCTGACAAGCAACGTCAATGGGGAAACCAGGCACTTAACAACCAGGTTACTAACTTACCAACTGCAGTAATTCACTTAACAACTGTGGCAAGAAAGGTCATAAAATGGGGCAAAACTCACTTAACAAATGTTTTACTTAGCAACAGAAACTTTGGGCTCAATTGTGGTCATAAGTCGAGGACTTCCCATACAAAATAGTTTTCTGTATGTTATTACAACATAAAAAGTCAAGATTGCCAAATTTTAAAATAAAAGGAGTTACCTGTACTTTTTCCTGAAGTGCATTATAAACCTGATAGATAGCCCTGATGTCCTTCATCACTCCATCTTTATCAAAAAAATCAGTACTAAAAATACAAAAACATAATGTATTAGAAATAAATCGTAGTCATATCTTACTCCTTATCTGTCACCTTTAAAGTCAATTTATATTTCCTACGTGGTCATACATAGACTACCAATAAGGTGGCAGGCTGAACCAAGGTAGGCCTCAAGCCTGAACCAAACTAGGGTTTCATGATATTAAGCTTTAACTGTTCATATAGAAATTGCAAGGTTTGCTTTTAGGACATAGTGCGGTTAGACACGAGTTAGAAGGAAGTCTGCACATGAAATATGCTGAAGCGAAGCATCTAATTTAGCCCATTTGCTGGCTTGGCTGTTAATCTGTTTGGTAGACATATATTGTCAGTTCCTCAAAATATGAGCTATGCATATCCGTTAGCTGACCCATGTATTATGACATCTTGTAAACATACTTTCTGTAACTCAAGGGCAAATCTTGAGGGGTGTTTCCAAAACTAACAGATGGCTTTAGCTGAAAGCGATAAACTATATAAGGAATTTCCTGACTTTCACTCATTGTTCAGGCCATTGTTTATTCTGAACCTGCGCAAATAAACTTTCCTTCTCTGAAGAGCTGGCTTGCAGGTTCCGTCTTTTCTACAACACCAACGCATGAACTGATATGGCTGTTTGCAAATCCAATTGTTTTTGCTCAGCCCGCTTTGATAGCGTCAAAGAAATACACCTTAGAGAAATTTAACACACATTAAAAAAGCATTCTTCATTTCTCCTCATTCCCATTAAATTACACTGGAAAAAAATACAACTATAAAAGACGACATGAGTCTATATGCTGCAGATACCTGCATGTATATTCTATGTGCAGGATACCCTGGCATGTCCCTATGTTTCTTATGCTAACCTTGATCAACACTTTCCTACATTGCTAGAAACTAGCAATGATATAACAAAAGAAGATAATCAAGGAAAGTGCATGCATATTGAAATCTGTGTTTATTTCTTAATATGCCAAATTGGCAATGAATAGGTTTGGAAACATTGCTTACCCATGTTCTTTAATAACTTTGGTATAGTTTTGAGAAGTATTTGGCACTGAAGAGACCTTATATTCTTGCTGGCTTGTGTTGCCCAAGTTAGGGATAGTAAGTGACACTCTTTGATTATACCTGCATAAAAAAAGTTCAAATAATTAATAAACATTGCAGAAATTCCTGAGATTTTAAGCACAGCAGTAATTCATGTTAACCAGATTTTTTTAAAAAAAATTAGGGAGTAAAGGCTACTATTAACTGTATCTATAGTTAATTATAATGTTTAAATTGAATCTGGAGTGACTATTAATTTAACAATTGCCTAGATAGTAGACAACTGTTAATCTTCCATTAACTGTACATTCATTCTTTTTGTAATACTACAAAAATGCAAAAAAATGGTTTGCTTTCTCAGTGATATCTAAATTATACCTAATGGTTTTAAAAAAAAATTCTTTCTTTTGTCTCAAATAGAGAAGTAGGCTAGAAGAAAACTATTTCAATTAAAAACAAGGGACAGAAACTCGTAAATCAATTCCATTGATTAAAATGGCTCTTTCACTGTTTTTCAGCTAAAATTTTAGTTAATTACTTTATTGATTTAATCTTGCAAGTTGTAACTGTATTTACAACAAAGCGCCATAGAGAACCAAATTTACTTTCATGACATGCTAGAACACTTGGTTTAATATAGGTATCTGATATAATTCACTTTTTCCTGTGTTTAATTATTATTTTATTAAAAATACAGTTCATACAAATCCCTCCCCTGTATAATAAAAATCATTTACCTTCGATTTGGTCTAAAAAGGACATATTCTAAAGCATGTGTAGAATTATTTGCAGTGGAGATGAAACTGAAGAGAAGGAAGACAAGGTCAGGTACTCCAAGTATCTGTGTCAGCTGTTTATGGATGATGTGTTCTCTATATGACATTTGTTGCTGAGTATTCCTTCTAAATCTATACCATCCAATAACATTCTGCAATAAAAAAATGAGTAATGTTTCATTATTTAGACACAATCATTCGATACACCACGGCCATTCTAAGGGGTCATTCTAACCTGGGAAAGTGAGTGGGGGAAAGTAGCAATAGCAATTAGACTTATATACTGCTTCATAGGGCTTTCAACCCTCTCTAAGCGGTTTACAGAGTCAGCATATTGCCCCCAACAACAATCCGGGTCCTCATTTTACCCACCTCGGAAGGATGGAAGGCTGAGTCAACCTTGAGCCGGTGAGATTTGAACAGCCGAACTGCAGAACTGCAGTCAGCTGAAGTAGCCTGCAGTGCTGCATTTAACCACTGCGCCACCTCGGCTCTAGTATTCTAGAGCAGTGTTTCTCAACCTTGGCGACTTTAAGTCCTGTGGACTTCAACTCCCAGAATCTCCCAGCCAGCTATGCTGGCTGGGGGATTCTAGGAGTTGAAGTCCACAGGATTTAAAGTTGCCAAGGTTGAGAAACACTGTTCTAGAGCAATGAGGTTAGTAAGGCGGCTTGCTTCTGATCACCTGGTAAGCTTCAGTAACTAATTGTAGAAGCATACCATTAGTAAAGAAACACTTATATTTCAGGAACTGGGCACTTATGGGCATCAACCGATGTCTGTAGAAAAAAAGAAGAATTTTAACTCTATTTTCAAGCAGCAGAATGAAAGACAGAGGGTTTTCATTACCCTGCTTGACTATAGTCCCTAGGTTATCTTGTAATGGTTTAACTGGGAAGAGGAAGAGAATGTTGAGCCATGCAAAAAAAAAATACATTTGAGGTCTGCGAAAATACAAAATGTGATTTAAAAAACCCTTTGCTTTGATTGCGTTAGGTACAGTATGAAGCTGTTTGAATTTTCAGTCTTTCTGCATAAATATGTCCTGCGAATCCCTTGGACTTCAAGGCGATCAAACCAGTCAGTCCTGGAAGAGATCAACCCTGACAAGGCCAGATCCTGAAGATGAAACTCAAATATTTTGGCCACCTAATGAGAAGGAAGGACTCACTGGAGAAGAGCCTAATGCTGGGAACGATTGAGGGCAAAAGAAGAAAGGGACGATAGAGAATGAGGCGGCTGGATGGAGTCACTGAAGCAGTCGGTGTGAGCTTAAATGGACTCTGGGGGATGGTAGAGGACAGGAAGGCATGGAGGAATGTTGTCCATGGTGTTGTGATGGGTCGGACATGACTTCGCAACTAACAACAACAATAACAACATCCTAAAATGTGATTTGTTTCCTACAAAGTCCTAAAACTAGATAAAGAGAACTCAATTGAAGAAATGAGTCAGAAAAGTTCACTTATTCATTGAGGAAAATGATAAGTTACATATTTGTCTTTATTAGTTTATCTATCACTGCTTTATAACTTGAAATCAGTAACAACGATTTGATTTGATGCTGCAGGCAATTTTACCAGCATTCTTTTTGATTGAAATAAACTGTTCATTTTCTACTGCAGTTTAAATTAAAAACAACTTTGAAAAAACAATTGACTTGTTTCTATGCTTAAATAGTTATGCCCTGAAATGGAACCTCTTCAACCATTCAGAGAAAAAATCAAAACAACCATGGTTCATAAATTTCATGCCTTTTACTATTTATATGCTAATGTACAGAGTATGGGAAATAAAAAAGAGGATCAGTTAGTATCAAAGACAAATATAATTTATTAGGTATAATAGTAATCTGAAAGAATGATTCCTATGACTAGAATAAGGTAATTTAAAGGATGCAATTTAATTAATCGAGGAAGCAACAGATGCAACAGAAAAAGAAGAGAAGTTGTACCACATGTTAAACATGCTGTCAGAATCCCAAATGTAGGAAACAAAAGAAACAAAAAATGTAATATTATTGTTGATGTCTAATATTATCTTCCATCCAAATAGAACAGGGGTAGTCAACGTTTTTATACCTACCACCCACTTTTGTATCTCTGTTAGTAGTAAAATTTTCTAACTACCCACTGGTTCCACAGTAATGGTGATTTATAAAGTAGGGAAGTCAATTAAATTTTAAAAAGGAAAGTGCTTCAATATCGGACAAAACCTGTACCGCCCACCATGAAAGCTGGAACGCCCACTAGTGGGTGGTAGGGACCAGGTTGACTACCACTGAAATAGAAGATGTGGATCACACCTTCAAAAATCAAACTGCACATCATTCAGCGAGGCATGAAGCTACAGTGAAAGGAGACTTGAGGTAATATGTGTCTCTGCAACACATGGTCCTTACAGGAAATTCCCTATTTGTTCTGCTGATTACTTCCTACTTTACATGTGACTGGAAATCACAAAAGGATTGGCTTGATACTAACCAATACCATATAGCGTTATGGGTTGCATAATGCTAGAGTTTTTGACTTAAAATGAAAGTGTGCATTTTCAAACATATATGTTGAGCTTAAAAGAATAAGGTTAATAAATTTGGTCAATGGGAGCCTGGAACAGGAGAAGCTAATAGGAAAAGATGCTAAAAATGGATTGGACTTCTTAAGAAAAGATATTAAAAGCACAAATGCAAACAATGCCAGCAAGGAAGAACAAGGTTAGCAGAAGACCCAACTGAAAAAACAAAACAAAAGAATGGATACATGCAGTCAATGGAAAGGGACCAGGACAGAGGTGGGTTCCTACCAGTTTGCACCTATTTGGTAGAACCGGTTTGTCAAATCTACCGAACCGGTTAGAAGAGGTTCCACCAGTGGACCCGGAAAGCGGGCCACACCTACAGAAGAGGTTCCAAAATTGTTTGAAACCCACCACTGGTCCTTGGATATGATTATTCTACACTATCATGCTCATATTTATAAAACTCAGTGCCTCTGTGAAAGGCAAGGATGACTACTGCGTTTGTGGTGCAATCAGAACATTGCGTGTGTTGAAGTTGTTTTAACGCAAACCAAAGATGCCTTTTAAAAAACAAGTTTACATCCTATTCTTATGCATGCCAGTGCTGTGTGTGAGGTAATTTAAGGTGGTTCTGACAAGTGTCATCGGCATCTTCATATCCGGTCACATGGGTGGCAAGCCACTCCCACAAAGGAGGCCACACCCACAGAGTAGGTTCGAACAATTTTTGAAACCCACCTCTGGACCAGGATCACATACAAAAAAGGACAGGCAAGTAGCTCAGAAATGTAAAGCTGGTGTTAGTAATCCAATAGGCAACTGGACTTTCTTTTTTTTTTCCCTTGCAAACGTTCTGCTTCTCATCCAAGAAGCTTCTAGAGTTCATTTGAAAAATTGGTGAGAAACGGAACATTTTCAAGCAAGCAACCAAACAAACAGAAAATCCAGTTGCCTGTCGGATCACTAACACCACTTTTACAAAATCAAATCAAAGTTTAAGGGTAGATGTTTAAAGTAATTTTAAAAAATAGCTTCTGTATAAAGGTTTAAAATAAAAGACTTAGTGTTATTGTTAAGCCTAATAGTACAAACAAGAATCAATACATCAGATCCTTATTTCTCTTTTCAATATATGAGAAACAGAAAGTCGGCAAGTTGAAGACCAGTCAAATGTAATACCTAAAAGAATTCCATAGAAGACAATAAAAAGATCAGCCTGCAATCAAATTGAAAATGATGTGTTAAGCGTCAGAAATGAGTGTGGATTTGTCATGAACAAATCTTGCCATATCAAAGATACACAGTACATCTTGATGTCAGTAAAACATCAAGACAAAGTACCACATAGTTAAGTGTGGGCTGGATTGCAAGATTATTAAATCAAAATCATATTCAATGTACTCAGAAACTGGGAAGATATAACCAAGTGAAATGCCACAAGTATCAGTTTTAGATTGCCTTTACTATTGCTACTAATGGTTTGGAGAGACTGGAGGAAATAAGTATTATATTTGCAGATGACACAAAACAGATTAACCGAAAGAAATGAAACTAGAAATGATCTTGATAAAATAGAGAAATGTGATGAAAATAATGGATTGCATTTTATAACTGTAAATGCAAAGCGCTTCACTAGCAATATGATATGGTTGCAAAAAAAAAAGATATCATAAATGCTATTTAGGCTGTATGAAGCAGTACAGCATCCATTCACTGGAAGTAATAGTTCTGTATTATTCTGCTTCAATAAATCACCATCTTTTGTGCTATTTTGGGTGAATAACTTTAGGAAGAATTCAGAAAAACTGGAGCAGATTCAGAGAAAGGCAGTAATGATCCTGGAAAGTAGACATTAAGTTATGTGAAGAGAAATTGGGTATATTTTGCCTTGGGAAAAACAAATAGCAGGTATTTTTCAAATGAATGAAAGGATTTTAACAAAGAAGCCAAGACCTGTGCTCATACAAGAGCAGGGGATAGAGAATAATGGATTTAGGTTACGGGAAAGCAGATTCCAATTAAGTATTAGGGAAAAAATTCCCCGGTGCTGCTTAACAGTAAAACCAATTATGTAGAGAGGTGGTAGCTTCCCCTTTATTGTACATGTTCAAGTAACAACTTAAACAACCATAGCTCATTGATGCTTTAATTCTTGCACTGATCTGGGGGTTGGCATCATAAGGTAGACTAGATCAGGAAACTAATTCCACAGGGAGACTAGAATTATATTTTATTGAAATAGGCTAGTAACCGTATCTTGCAAGTCTGCGTGTTATTGGATTCTGGATGGTTACTGCAAGATCATCACCCACATAGCTCCCTAGTTGAACTCAACCACTGAAACGGCTCTTTTCAATTGTGGAACTCTACAATGATTTTATGCATTTATCAGATTTAGAATGGTCACCTAACTCAAAACAAGTGAGATGCTCGGCAGCATATAATCCACAACAAGCAAACAATAATGAATCAATATAGTTAAAAGCAGCAGTAAAAAACAATAGGCAATTGGGAAACCCAGTCGATATTATAACTGGGTTTATAATAGGTGCGCGCCTAGTGAACTGGTGGGAACGCCGGTAGGAACCCACTACTGGCGCATGTGTATGGTTATTTTATTTCAGAGGCAGGTATTACAGTGGAAAAGACAGGCCTCTTGGAACCTACTGGAGGACATTGCTTCAAGGAAGAGGCCCAAATTTCACCCATCCTACTAGATCAGGAATGTCAAACTCCTGGCCTGCGGGCCGGATGCGTCACACGCTGGCCATGCCCACTCCCGGTTTAGCGAAGGGGAAAAAAGTCCCGATACAACATGTGACGCAGCTGTGAGGACGTGAGTTTGACACCTCTGTACCAGAGGGTGTGGGAAAACTAGAGACCATGGGGATGGATTTTCTGAAAAGTAAATAAAATTGGCTGGAATGAATTCCAAAGAAGTAATTAGGTCTTTAGTATGGTGCTTAGTTCAATTATATCACATTATTCTCCCATTTTGGGGGGCATTTTTATCTACATTTGATTATGTATGTATCATATATATATATATACATATACATATACATACACATACACACACACACACACACACATATATATTTGAAGAATATACACCTAAGTCTTTCAGTTATGACTCTATTGGACCCTACCCAACATATTTATAATTTATGATGGTCAAAAATCAGGACACCCATGTGACCAACCTGATTTAATGGCTTTTTTTTGTGGTGCTCATTAAGCAAAGACTATAGTCATTAAGTGAACCAATGCTTCACTATGGGTCAGTTTTGCTGAAAACTGGAAGTAAATGTTCAATTCTTTGCAAAATCATGTAAAATAAGGTTGTGTGACTTTAGAACACTGAAAGTGGCCATAAACGTGCCCCAAATGCTTAGTATTGTAAGTGCAGTCATATGATTTAGGAGGTGGAAAAGCCATCATCAGAATGTCAAATCTGGGTCATGAGTATCTTTGTAAGGCTCTGTCATAACTTCAACTGGTCACTAAGTAACCAGTTGTAAATTAAGGACTATTTCTACTGGAACATTTTGGAAATGTTCTAAATGCTTAGAAGTCACTCCTTCTAAGAGCTATAATTAACTTTTCCTTCTTATACAGGAGAATAAATATGAATGCAAATGGAACTGAAAATACGTAAGCTTACTTTTCTCCGATTTTTAAGAATTCTGTCCAAATTCTCTTCATTGACTTTGCCTGCATAATCATAAAAACTTAAAAAAAAGAAGAAAACAGAAGTTTAGATTATACATTTAATCACAGTGAAGGGTTGTGAAGCAAAACATATAGACGTTGAATAAGCCATTCTTCACTAACTCTTCTGTGTTCAGAGGTTTAAGCAATACATGAAAGGTTAGAGAAGAGATGCCCCCATTTAAACACAATGCTCTCAGTCTGAATATTCAGCAAAATTCCACAGCAATTGATATAGTATACAAATAATGTATCAAAGAAATGCTCTCATCAAAAAGAAAAAAAAGCAATTCTTGATACATGAGGAGCACTGGAAAATATTCCTGCCTTTTAATAGCTTCTGTTCACATGATATAAATTGTTTCCTGATTCAGAGAAATGTATATTACTAGGAAAAATCCCAGTTTAACAGAGCATGTTTTTAACAATTTATCCCACTTCAGCTTGCAACATGTATACACTTAATATGCAAAGCATCATATTAATAATATTATGATTATGGCCTCTATTCAGAGAAATGAAGGATTATTTACTTTATAAAACACCTGTTTAATTAATTGAAAATGTCCCAGCTAGACAATGTGTTATTATTTTGTTCACAGTATAAATAAGGTCTTAGAAAATAATTAAAGCGGGCAATTCTGAGGGTTATTTTTAAATAAGCTTTTTAAAGTAGGTGAATTTAGAGATGGTTTTTTAAAAATTAATGCAGTATAATCTTGAATAAAAGAACAGATGAAACATCATAATTATACATTCTCTGAATTCATTTATTTTAGGTTGTATATTTTTATGAATTATATATTTTAAAAAAAAATTATACACCATTCTTATGGACAGGTTACAGCACAAGATAAATAAACTAATCTTCCTCCAAATTACAACTAACAGTACTTCAGTTTGAATGTCTTTTGAAATAAAACTCGTCTTTAATGGTTTTATTTATTTATTTATATGTGCATTAGAAATGTATAACACCACCCAGCACTGAATGGCAATAAAAATTCATACAATACAGGTTTTTTAAGAAATAATCTCAAAAAGTGGAAGAAAAATAACCATTTAAGAGAATTAAACACGTAGATGGAGGAACACCCTGGTTTTCAGAGAACTTTGAAGCTGGATTGAGAGCTATAACTTGTAGGATGGTATTCCAAAGGGTAGATATTGTAACAGAGAGTTCTTCTAAGTACCGTGAAGAAGGCGCTTTAAGAATCTTTCTAGACAAAGAGTTTCAAAGTGTAGGGACTTTGAAGTTGCCCTTTAAAGTCAAGGATAAAGAACGTGGGAATTTGAAATTAAAGTTTCCTACCTAGAGAGACAAAACACACAGTACTAGGACCAAAAGACTGAGAGGAAACTGGGAGCCAATGGGAAAGGTTTAGGTTTAGGTTTATTGGTTTATAGGTTTAAGGCAGAAGACTAAGAAGTTTTCTCTCAGTCTAATGGACCAATCAGGCTGTGTTAAACCCATGTGTGACCCCCTCCCTCGACTCCACTGGAAAACTATCAATCCTTACAAGCAGTCCATTAAGGTACATTGATCAATGGTACTGAAGGACACCCAAAGGGCTAAATGAATCAAGAAATCTTTACCCAGGTCCGGATAAAAGTCATCCACAGGGAACAAATGTTATTTCGATCTCTATCATTAGTCTGAATTCTGATGGCAAGAATTCAGATTTTGCTCGGCCACCTAAAGCTGCCACCACCATCTCAATGATTTTTCTCAATAACCAAACAGAACATTGGAGACAGGCAGAAGAATCCAGATAACTTCAGAAGGTATAGCCTTTTAGCACATTGGAGGGGAGATGCGCGGCACAACAATTTAATAAATAAAATAAATAGACAGCGCCTGATCTCTAATAACATATGGAAGTGAATTTTTTTTATTTCTATGATAGCTCATTTACATCACACCTGCATAATAAAGGCTCAAAACAAATCATTTTACTCCCTCAATAGGAACTCTGAGAAACTGAGGAGAATTAATTACTAGTCCAAAATTATCTATTGAATACTATAGTTGAATGAGCACCTAGGTCTCCACAGTTCCATTCAGATACTTGACCCATTTTGCTACACTGTTGGATTTAGCCCAACGACAACTGGTAAGGAGAATAAAAGTATGTGATAAAAATAACCTACCTAAAGAGTTTGGAACAAGGCTCATGATTATGGATTTCTGGAAAAAGAAAACAAGGCATTTATATTACTCTAAGGAAATAGAGAAGCTCTAAAAATAATTTAAAGTAATATATCCCTAGCCCATATAGATAGTTCCAAGTTCACACAATTAGCAAATATTTCACTTTTCACAAGACATATGATGGTTTCACATTTATTAAGAACTCCTGAGGAACGTACCTCTGCAAGTTTGGCAGACTTAATCACTTCTCAAAATGAATGTATTAAATAAAGACTTTGTTGCTATTGCCTGCCCACAAAGGTTTCTACAACTGATTATTTAAATGAGTGGATCAGAAAGAGAACATGAAATTTCTCTAAAGGTAATCAAGCAAAATAGATATGTTGCCAAATCTTTAATGCAATGTATTTGCTTTAGGAACAGATTCACATTTTCAAATTGTGTGACAGAATGTGCTAGGAACCCCAGCCCCATTTAGGGTAAATATGGAGGAAAACTATCTCTACAAAAGACCTCCTGGAGTTGAAAGCACACCTGCTAGGATTATGTGAACTATTGACCCTGCTAACAGTAGCAAGTAAATTTAAAATAGAATGGGGACAGGTAGAGACAGAAGAACCACAGTTGTTGAGAAGCTGTTGTTTCTTCCAGAGGTACGGCAGCATTTTATGGTTCTAAATTTCCCATCAAATATGGACTTTCTGAAAATCTATTTATAACCCATTTGTCATCTCTTAAGTCTATGTTTCGAAAAATATGGCAAAAGCCGTTATAAAATAAAACAATTCTGAATCAATTTTAAACAAAGCTGAATAAGAGAGGCACTGACATTTCTACTTCGCCCTCCACTTTTGCAGAAAAAGTCAAAATAATCACTTTCAAATTTAATGTCCAATGCGCCATAACCTGGAATAATTGTGTGTACTTGAGTATATGCAGTCATATTCATGACTCTGCATATGTTAAAAATCAAAGACCACACAAACTATATTCAACAAGATAAATCAAATAACATTATTCACCTCCTGCTAAAATACTTTCTAGACTTATATCAATTTGACTTTGCAATCAGAAAATCCATAATCAATTTTTTTATTGTGCAAGCCATCTAAAGTCACTTATACAAGATGGGTAGATATACAATCTGAATAAATAAGCAAGCAAACATGCAACTACAACCATATAATCTAAATAAACACAACATTACATTGCTAGAAATTTAATAACGCTTACCAATCACTTGGAGAAATTCTGTGTTGCTAATCTGAGAGTCACTAATACTGAATGTCTCTTCCTGTCTTACCTCTCCTAATAAAAATCCTTCCTGTAAAAAGAAAAAAATATTTTGATTAAAGATAAAATAGAAACTGAATTCATTTGTTTTCCCTTACGCATTTTAAAAAAAGTGTTTTGGATTTTTATTTTTAGAATATACATCAACATCAGTACATGAACGGTGCGGCATCTGGATATCATTCATTTTGGGACAAATGTCAATAATAATATTAATGGTATTTGTTACATTAATCAAACTTAAGAAAGCCTAATATATATATATATATATATATATATATATATATATATATGTGTGTGTGTGTGTGTGTGTGTGTGTGTGTGTGTGTGTGTGTGTATTTGTTTTAAAGTAGTTCTTCAATATTTCAATGTTCCATTTTAATGCCAATCACAATATTATTTGAGTTTACATAGTACTGCCTTCTTCCAACCTCTAATCTTTCCGTCTAGTTATTATTTTTATTCTATTGTATGAAAAATATATGTGCTAATATTCCCATTTCTTATTTCTGCATCTATTGTGGCTTCTAATCAGGCCACCATTACTAATCCTAGTGTTAATTCACTTGTTTCTATTAAGGTATATTCCTTTATTATTTAATTTTTCAATGTTTTAATGCGCCATTCTAGTGCCAAACCATATTATTTAAACATACTTAATACCATCTTTCAACCTGTAATCTTTCCATCTAGCTGTTACTTTATATGAGGGTGTATTCTTATTTCTACCTCTATTCTAGTTTTTAATCATTATATTTTAAAAAAAAGAGAGAAAAGACTTTCCTTTCTATCCATCATCTCTTGCCCGTTTTAATACTTCAATTCTTATTCGTTTTTTAGCTTGCCTCCCATACTCCTCTCTTAAATCCTTGTCTCTAGCTACATCTGTTTCTTCACTGTTCAGTCTAAACATTTCTTCTTCTCACTCAACTCCACTGTTCATCTACACTGCTCCTGCACTTTCTTTATTGCCACAGCTGTCCCAGCTTCACAGCAATGATGGCTGCCTCTTCCCCTCGTCATGGATAAAGTCTGGGTGAAGCAGGAGAGTTGCGGGTCTCTGCAACCTGCAGGGTGCCCCTCTTTTCTTCACCACCGTATAGGGTGGCATTAGCTCCTTTCGGAGCCCTCCAACAGGGAGAACTCAATGCGGGGGCGTGGAGACTGCCCCCTGCATCCAATCTTGCTGTGGGGTCAGCTGGAAGTCCCTTCACTTTTTATAGCTTCACAAAATTAAAAATGGTATTTACCTTTGTTTCACCTAGAAAATTTAACATCAGAGCAATAGGAATTAATATAAAAGTGAAAAGGCATAGATCAGCAGTTCCAGGTCCATTTCCCTTGGGGTGGACATAATTCAGTCCACCCAAGTATGAAAAAATTGTGATATGAGATGATTATCTAAACCTCACATTCTGAAAAATTAATGGAGTGCCTAGAGCCAATTTTTAAGGTGCGGGAAACATTATATAACACTGGATGTAACTAATAACCTCCAATAGAATCCCAACAGTTTCCAACAGAATTTAAATATAAAAAAAGGTCAGGCACATATATTTTATTCATTTTTAAAGACATAAAACTTGTACTATTAGTTGTTTGTGGAGCTAAACATCCATGCAGAGTTTATGACCCCAACTGCACTTAAAATAAAGAGAAATCTATCAATCAGAATGGACTTGGAAGGGACCTAGCCTAACCAAGATTATCTACATAGAGATAAAAGCAAGTTTAAAAGTTACATGTATTCTCTCCGGTTGTAATCATAAAAAAGTAAAACCATACAAAACAGGCAAGATCATAATGCAGCTGAGACATACAAATGTGTAAATGTGAACTTCTTTAAGTTGCTGTTGGTTTACCTCTGGAAAAATTAAGCTAGCACTGTACTCTCAAACTGATATAGCAATGTCATTTTTTTTCCTGGTAATAAGATTTTCAAATCTGTTATTACTGATAAAATATATGAAGCTTACTTTTAACACTGGCAACTTATTACCATCTAACATGCCAAAGCTTATTTATTCTGTTTGGTCAAATGTTTACCATTGGTCAAACGTTTACCAGTTTTCCAAGTGGAAAAACTACTCAAGTTCAAGTTCACTTCTCATATTTTTTTTAAATGCAAAATTTAACGAAGGAAATCTATTAACTATTAAACTTATAAATTAAAACAATGGCAAACAAATGCACATCTTTCTTTGCATGTATGTTGTTTAAAAATATGAAGGATAAAACCAGCTGAAAGTTTCTTAGTAGATATCCTTAAATATTAATTTGTTTTCAAATTTGTTCTATATTTTTTATATAAAAATAGTCTCAGTCCACATAGTCAAGTTTGTATATATTGGGACGACGATAGGTTTTTTTGGCATTTGGCCTCTATATATCACATTTGAAATGAATTGAATTTGAAATGAAATACAGAAGCAAATCAATTCAAGCTTTAATTCAAGGGGTTTGCAAAAGTGACAGTAACTATGGAAGAATTACAGCCATTTTAATACACCCAGACCTCTTTTGGTGGCTCATAAATAGTGGGGCAAGTGACTGACAAGCAGTTTTAAGGCCAGTTCCCTTGTTAATTCCTGAGAAATCAATAAAGATAAAGCTGTGGAGTTGGTTCTGAGTGTTACATTTGCATTTGGTAGCTGTTCATCAAATCATTCATCATGAAGTCCAAAGAAGAGTGTATACAAATGAAAGAGTACATCATTAGGCTGAGAAAAACAAAAACGAAACAAGAGAAATAGAAAAAAACATTGGGAGTTATCAAAACAACAGTGTAGAACCTGGGTGTCAAACTTGTGGCATCACATTGCCGCCCACATGACGTATCATGATGTTTTCCCCCTTTGCGGAACTGGGGTGAGTGTGACACATTTGGCCTGCGAGCCACCAGTTTGACACTCCTGGTCTAGAATTCTGAAAAAGAATTAAGAATTAAGAACCTGGCACCAAAAGGCCTGGCAGACCACACAAGACAACTAAAGTGGAGAACAAGAAAAACCCCTTGACAACATCTAGCCAAGTCAAGAAGACTCTTGAGAAGGTAGGCGTGTCACTGTCAAAGTCCCCAGTCGATAAGAGAACTTTATGAATGTAAATTCAGAGGCTTCACAACAAGGTGCACACCACTGCTAACACTCCAGTACAGAAAGGACAGATTAGACTACATTAGAAAATGTAGAAAAAAGCCCTGGCCGATTCTGGAATAAGATTCTTTGAAACCAAGATTAATTTCTGCAGAATGATGGGAAGAGGAAAGGGTGGAGAAGGAAAGGCTCATGATCCGAAGCATATCACATCGTCTGTCAAACATGGTGGAGGCAGTATTATGGCATCGCCATATATAGCTGCCAAATGAAATCAGAACACTGGTTGATTATTGTTGACTTGACTGCTGATAAAAGCAGCAGGATGAATTCTGAAGTGTATAGAACTATACTCTACTTAGATTCAGCCAAATGCTACAACACTGATAGGACACAGGAAAGGTAGAATTTGATATCGCAAGGATATGTAGATATTTGATAAATGGCATATCAACTGTAAAAAAATTACATAATTTTAGAAATATAGTTAAAAATCTTAACATGTTGAACTATATTCCTAAAACATGCAATATGTCATCTCGTGAAGAGCCTTGGATCTATTGAGACTCATGCATTGCAAAGAGGCTAATTTTGTTCAAATAGAAAGAATATTGCCCTACTGGTGCCACTTGAACAGAGATTTATTGTAAAAATGAGATGAAGCAATATATTTCCAAATAATCTAGATCTAATGATAAAGGATTGAATTAATTTTTATCTTGCTACTTATAGTTACTATATTGATCAATTCTCTTTTTTCTATTTTAATCACTATAATGTATCTAATTTTTCAATTAAATTGGGGGGTTACAAATAATTGTTTTATTCTAAATAATTATATTGTTTTGAATAAAAAAAATCAAAAACATTGACAAGAAGCAGGAGACCCTGATTCTTACAGGAAAGCATATGAAACAGCAACACACAGATATAAGTGTGAAAATATATTTTGCATTATCTGCATATGACAATAGGTTCTCACATTAGATGTTTTAATGGCTAATTTGACTTATCAAAACCACTATTCACTATATTTTGTTTATCCAAAATTATCTGCATTAACAAGCCCTTCCTTCCTAGCAAACAAATATTCTTCTAGTAATACAATAATACAAATTTGGCAGGTGAGGTTTCTAAGCAATACAGCTAAATTGTAATTTGCAATTCTCCAGAGGATAAACATAATTTCTTTCCTTGTCAACTAGTATTTTTACATCAAATATTACAATTATTTGTATCACTTTTTAAATTGTTTTCGGTTGTACCTTCTAACTCTGGCCTTTGACTGTAATAAATATTCATTCAAAACACTATATTGCACTCCCTTCTTGGGCATAACACATAGCACATAAAAGTTATATATCTAATTTATAGTCACCCATCTCATGAGCAAGAAACTCTGGGCAGCAAGCAACAAATTATTTATCAACCACCTGAAACCCTAAAGACTCCAAGCAACTTACAAAACTTAACATTAGACAACTAATAAAGTATTGAAAATGGCAATCTATTTAAGTTTCCATTTACAACAATGCTAAAAGTATTTTTATCTTTACTGAAAGTGATGATGGTGCTTATAATTAATCCCCGAAGGAAACCCCTACGTTCACCTGCTTCCAGAAGGCATTGAGGGTAGGAGCTATCCTTGGTTCAAGACACAACGTATTTCCAAGGAAGAAAGCTTTTAAAAAGAGCACTCCAGGGGTGGGTTGCTCCTGGTTCAGGCCAGATCAGGAGAACCGGTAGTAGCAGCGGTGGGAGGCTCCGCCCACCTGCCCGGATGTTTCTGCACATGCACAGAAGCGTCGCCCACACCGGTAGTAAAAAAATTGGCAACCCACCACTGGAGCACTTGGTGTTGCCCTCCCTACCTCCAAACTCTCTTGACAAGTGAGGACTCAGAGCAGGGACTCTGTCAGCTTCCTAAGTAGACCAGAAAAAGAAACTCGGGATGAACTAATTCTACTTTATTACAAAGCTACATTAACAGAATTTTGTAAGTCTGAAAGTACAACTCTATCGCCATCTTTTTTTACCGGCTCATAACCTGGGGTGGATCCTCTCTAAGTTTCTTTCTCTGCCTTTTACTAAGTGGTGGGCTTCTCCTCCAAGGTGGCGAGGTGGCGCAGTGGTTAGGGTGCAGTACTGCAGGCCACTTCAGCTGACTGTTATCTGCAGTTCAGCAGTTCTAATCACACCGGCTCAAGGTTGACTCAGCCTTCCATCCTTCCGAGGTGGGTGAAATGAGGACCCAGACTGTGGGGGCAATATGCTGACTCTGTAAACCGCTTAGAGAGGGCTGAAAGCCCTATGAAGCAGTATATAAGTCTAACTGCTACTGCTATTGCTGTCTGATTGTTCCCTTGCCACATCATCCCCTCTTTTCAAGGTCATTCTTCCATTCCATTGCATGCTTCTTGTTCCAACAAGCAGAAAGTATTGGGGAAAGGGAGTCCCTAAGCTAGTCAAAACCTAACCCATATAAGTTCAGTTAAAGCAAGGAGACATTTGTTTGGTGACAGCAATTTAGGAGGATGCTAGAGACAGGTGATCACTTTAAAGACATAGCAAAGTCATTGTCTGAAGGACCAGAATAGGGACAGAATATCCTGGGCAAAAAAAAATAACCCTATATAGTTGCTAAGGGTCGACACTCACTTCATGGATAGCCCATAAATAAAAACTGAATGACTAAAATTTGAAGTGAATCTAGAAATCTATTGGTGATCAACATGCATGCCATTATGTCCTGGACTATAGTAATTGAAGTTTCCTGGTGGGTCTTCAAGAGCAGACACAAACAGAGATCTAATTTAATTAGTGTGACAACAGACATGAGTGACTGTCAGTTAAGGTTGCCAACTGGTGTACTAAAAGCTATGAATCTCCTAGAGACAGTCTCTACTTATTCTTCAAGCAAGAACTCTGAATCTAGGAGGAATCCCCACATTGTGACCTTGCTTTTTTGGAGGAAGACAGCTCCATCAAGAGTAAAAAAAAATGACCCTGGAGTCAGATGACATCCCAATCTAGGTTTCTAGGTTTCGTTTTATTTATATGCCGCCCTATTCCCAGTGGGACTCAGGGCGGTGCACAAAACCCAAGGAGGGAAGGGAAACACAAAGACTACAAATACAGGCATTTTAAAAAATCACCAGCCACACAAATTGAGAGGGGAAGGGAACTCATCAACCCCAGGCCTGCCGACACAGCCAGGTTTTAACGGCTTTTCGGAAGGCCTGGTGAGAGGTGAGGGTCCGAATCTCTGCGGGGAGTTCGTTCCAAAGGGCTGGAGCTGCCACAGAGAAGGCCCTCCCCCGGGTAGTAGCCAGATGACATTGGCTGGTAGACAGAACCCGGAGGAGGCCAGCCCTGTGTGATCTAATGGGTCTTTGGGAGGTAATTGGCAGCACCCAGGTCCAATACCATGAAGGGCTTTATAAGTGACGACTAGCACCTTGAAGCGCATCCGGAGACCAATCAGTAACCAGTGCAGCTCGCGGAGGATAGATGTAACGTGGGTGTACCGAGGTGCACCCACGATCGCTCGCACGGTTAATCTACAGCTACTCCATCTTGTTTGGGTTGAGTTTGAGCCTTGTTTTCCCTATCCAGGCCTTGAAAGCTTCTAGGCATTGTCATGATTTCCACTGTATTGTTCAATGGGCATCCAGGGTAGAAAAAGGCATATCTGGAGATCTTCTGCATATTGATGATAGCTCAGTCTGAATTGATAAGATGACTCTCCCAGAAGTTTCATGTTAAAGTTAAATAGGATTGGGGAAAAAGTGAACCCTGAGGCATTCCATATCAAAAGGCCTGTGAATCTGATCCTCTCCCTACAACTAACTGGAACCACCTGGTCAATTAGGAATAAAATGATTCCCAGTTGTGTTCTGGAAGGATTTTGTGATTAGCAGTACTGAAAGGTGCCAAGAGATCTAGGAGGACAAAGATGCCCAACACTGTTTCGTGAGCTTCTACCTCATGAAAAGGAATAGAGCAGTATGGATAGTCCTTGGCTTACGACAATTGAGTCCAAAACTTTGGTTGCTAAGTGAAACAGTTGTGAAGTGAATTTTGCCCAACTCTATGACTTTTGCCATAATTATTGAGTGAATCACTGCAGTTGTTAGGGTTAGTAACATGGTTAAGTGAATCTGGTTTCCACATTGAAATTACCTGTCAGGTGGTTTCAAAAATATGATCACAGAACACTGCAATTGTTATAAATATGAGCCAGTTGTCAAGCATCTGAATTTTGATCAGGTAAACGTTGGGAATCAGTAAACGGTTGTAAGTGTGAAAAACAGTTTAAGCCATTTTTTTCAATGCCATTGTAACTTTGAACTTTGTCATTAAATAAATCGAAGACTACCTATTGTGTCAAATTTTATCAGATCTATCCAGCTTCTTGAGGAGTGGGGGAATTGATACCTTTTTAAAGGCCTCTGGCATGTCTCCTTTACTCCAAAGTTGTTGACTACAGCCCTGATTTAACTTCTATTCTCTTCGCTGGCTTGTTTATTAGCCAGGAGAGCTAATGAAATTATTTCCTTACAACCCAACTGGAGGATCAGGACTGAGGTTTACTACAGCTAATACTACTAATCTGAATGTTGTTATATGTGAACTATTTCAAGTATTTAATCAGAATAGGCCTGACTACTACTTCATTTTCCTGGATTATTTTAAATTTAAATAATTATAAATGATATATGTTATTGTATCTATAACGTGTTATTATGACCCAGTAGAGAAACAAACTGATTTTATACATATCAATGGGAAAAATATAAACATGTTTTTAGCATGGTCCCCACTTTTATGGCTTTCTAGAAATTGGTAATAAGCTGCTTTTTCAGAACATCTCTGTGAATTCATTTTATAGCTACCCACACCTTAGTAGTCTAATGCTTTGTATTATTATGGTTATTTTTATATTATATTTTAGTATCCGTTAACACATCTAGGTTCCCATTGGGTTTAGGTGGAAAGAAATCATATAAATAACTGGTAATAAAAGGATTGCCTTTAGAAACAATATAAAGATACCATTAACATTATCCTACATATTTTGATTAGTTGTAGTTATCCCTAACAGTAATGGTGTCATCTCTTGCTTACAATTTTTTTGCCTTCTTACCTGTTCTTCCAAAACGGTTGTGTGCTATCATCTTAAATATACTGCCTTAATTTGGATAATTAAGAAAAACCAAGCATTGCAGAAATCAGAAGTTTATACGAACATATCCAGCATCCAAGCATACTGATTTTTGTCTTCTCCCCTCCCCACTTTGAAAGTTCCTATTTAACATAGTAAGATGATAGTTTCCAGTTTGTATAAAAATGGTATGAAGTGTTACTATTTCTGTAAGCATGCAACAGAAAAATGATATATGTAAAACACTTCTAAGTTTTTGTTTCAGTTGAATAAGAATGGATAATGAATTTGGATAATATAGTGGCAGATGGATGAGAACAGCAAGTACTTTCTAAATAAGCACCTAATATTATATCATTTAGGATACAGTAGACAGCAATAAAATATTTAATGTTCTAACAGAGACATTACTAAAGAATCATGTAATCTAGAGTTATGCTGCAATACATTGTTTGTATATGGTATGGTATGACTGTTGTGTGTTTTAAATTATGTATTGTTGCGTGTCGCTTTAATTTTTGTTTGTATCCCCCTCCCTTGGTTTGAGTTGTGAGCCGCCCTGAGTCCCCTTCGGGGGGGGGGAAAGGGCGGCATATAAATAAAATAAACATCAAAAAATAAACATCAAACATATCTTTCCCCAAAGTCCCTCTAAGTCAGAGAGAAAGTCTAGTTACTTTTGGGATAACCATGACCTGGATGATTGAGAATCTCCAAAGCCTACCCTGACAGAAAATAATCTTTATGAATGTTACAGAACAGATGAACTTGTATGTGTGTAAAAATATACACGACACTGAGTATTATTCACTGGAGTATTATAAGAATTGCAATTATAATACTAATGTAAAAATCTACTGATCTGTTTTCACATTTCTCCAGGATTTTTGTCACAACCCTCAGAGAGAAATTGATATCAAATAGGAACAGAAATGGAATCACTTAAAAAGGGAAACTATCAAAATATTTGGGAGGGAAAACTCTGAAAGCATTGTCTGAAACAGTATAGTATGGACCGAATATCCTGACTTGGAATGCTTTGAGATAAAAGAGAGAGTGATTATCCTGTAAAATGACCTAGTTAGACCCAACATAAAGAGTACATATGATCATAGCAGGTCCACCCTTTGAGTTTTAAAATGCACATCTATATAACAACACAGATAAGGACATCTAATCATACAAGCAGTTACTCAAGATATACAGGTAGCCCTCGACTTACGACCACAATTGAGCCTAACATTCCTGTTGTTAAGTGAGATATTTGTTAAATGAATTTCACCCTATTTTACCCCCTTTCTTGCCACAGTTTACTAACCCAGCTGTTAAGCAAACCTGGCTTCCCCAGTGGCTTTGCTTGTCGGAAGGCGGCAAAAGGGGAATCCCGTGACCCCAGGACACTGCAAACTGTCATAAATGTAAGTCAGTTTGCCAAGCGTCTGAATTTTGATCACCTGAACAAAACAAAATTAATTATTGATCACTGTTAATTTTAATTCGAATTCTTTTTTTAAAAAAAAAATGTCATTGTCAACTTTAATTGGGTTTGGGATATTCTATTTGTTTTTTTAAAACTTTTGTATTATGTGTTTCTTTTGATGTTGTACGCCGCCCTGAGTCCTTGGGAGAAGGGCGGCGTATAAATCGAATAAACCTAAACCGTGGGGGATGCTTGCAAAGGTCGTAATTGTGAAAAACGGTCGTAAGTCACATTTCCCCCCCCCCCAGCGCCACTGCAACTTCCAACGGTCGCTAAACAAATTGTTGTTAAAGTCACCTGTAAAAACACAACTGACCTTTCTAAAGTTTCTACCCTCTCTCTGATGGAAATGGACGGGGTTTTTCTTTTCCCCCTCCCAAAACTGAAAGTGATACAGCAGCTGTTAAGAGCTACTTCCTCAATATAATCTGTAATCTTGCTGAGATAGCAATCCCCAGGCTGCCCATAGTCTAGACCAGTGTTTTTCAACCTTTTTCGTGCAAAGGCACACTTTTTTCATGAAAAAAATCACGAGGCACACCACCATTAGAAAATGTTAAAAAAAATTAACTCTGTGCCTATATTGACTATATATAAAGTAATTTTCCCACGGCACACCTTACACTATGTCACGGCACACTAGTGTGCCGCGGCACAGTGGTTGAAAAACACTGGTCTAGACCAGTGTTTCTCAACCTTGGCAACTTGAAGATGTCCGGACTTCAACTCCCAGAATTCCCCAGCCAGCATTCGCTGGCTGGGGAATTCTGGGAGTTGAAGTCCAGACATCTTCAAGTTGCCAAGGTTGAGAAACACTGGTCTAGATTTCACCAACCTGCTTTATATATTAGCCTGCATACAAACTAACACACACACCCCTTCACATGACAGCTCCACAGGTGCCCCATTAACCAGCCTTAACAGGTCCACAGTGGCAAGTCAATGCTTTCCCGGAGACCCCCCCCCCACCTCCAAACACTTGTTTCTTTTCAACCGTCCCCCCCCCCCTCTATTCCCTCCGGCCACTTTCCTTTCCGACGGCCCCTCCCTCTGTGGGCCCTCCCCTTCTTTCGTCCCACCGCCACCTCGGTCCCTCAAGGGCCGCCCTCCATTCCTCCTCCTCCTCCCTGTCCCTTTTCGTCAGGCAGATCGCTCCCCTTTCCTCAAGAAGAACCGGGAAGACGGGGGGTGGGGGGTGGGTGGAGAGAAAAACCCTTCCCTTCCCGCCCCCCCCCCACCCACCAACCCCCTCGAGCGGGATTAAAAAAAAAAACCCAGCCCGGAAAGGCCCGAAATCACTTACGTGGTCGGCGCTGCTGTTGGCGCTGTAATAACAGACCGAACTGAAGGTGTAGCCCGAAATGGAAGCCGCCATGATGGAAGCCCCGCCACCGCCACCACCTCCTCCGACGACGGAACGATTCCCACAAGCCACCGCGGCCAGCCCTCTCCGCCGGGCTTGTTTCCGGCCTCGCGCCCTCCACTTCCGGCCAGCGCGCGTGCGCCTGCGCGCGGGTGGGGGATGCTTCTTGGGAAATGTAGTTTTTCCGCGAACTGGCAAACCGCAAGCCTGTAAATTGGAAGTGTAACTTAGAGCCAAGTCAACTAAAGCAGCTTTCTTATTGTTATTATTATTTATTATTATTATTATTATCATCATCATCCCTTGCATTGAGGATATTTTGGGGATATCGACTTTGTCACAAATTGGTAGGTAATTCTTTTAGGTTCCCAGTAGAAAATCGCCACTTGTGCTTGCTTGCAATTTGCTTGCAATTTGCTTGCAATTTGCTTGCATTTTGCTTGCAATTTGCTTGCATTTTGCTTGCATTTTGCTTGCATTTTGCTTGCATTTTGCTTGCATTTTAAACGCGGCTCCCTTTTCTTCGCAATGGACTTAACTCATCTTTTTTTCAATGGAAGTAACTCATCTTTTTTTAACGGCTGCAACTGCAACTGCGGCTCTTGATTTTCCCGGCTTTCAGAGATTGAAAGAAGCGGCCCAAAAGAGAGTCCTCCTGCGGCGTTACAAGCAAGCTAACCCTGCATCTTTCCCCCGACTATGAGCAGCTGCGGAGAGGAGGAAGAGTTCGAGCCGTCGGCGCTGGGGACGAAAGAACAGTGAGTAGTCGGGGAGGGAGGCTCGGTTGGAAACATCTGTATTCTATCTATAAAGCTTATTAATAACAATAATAAATATCATTTTAAAAAAACTACACACAGTTAAGTTTTAACTAATAGGGGGGAAATGCTATGATATAGGATATATAGTTAAATAAAGAAAGGATAATGATAATAAATTATATATATGGAGGATTAGAAAACTTTGGTATTAAATACTATTAAATCCTCTCTTTAAATACAGAAGCGATGCACTGCCCATCAGAAAACACACACAAACACACACAAACACACAATCGGAGGTAAACAAGAGTTACCCTATCCAGTGGCTTCCCCAAAGCCTCAGAGTTGTGTGACTCAGGACACATGATCGGATATAGGATATAGTTAAATAAAGAAAGGATAATGATAACAAATTACATACATGGAGGATTAGAAAACTTTGGTATTAAATACTATGGATGTTTAGCTGAAACAGGATATGAGGATTTAATGTTAATGGAGGATTTTACAAATAAGTAAATGAAATGCCAGCATGTGGTTAGGGATTGAATCTTGGCATATTTAAGGGTGAAGGAGGTTTAAATAACTGTAGTCAAATAAAAGCGGAGGTATGATGATGTCAATATAGTAAATATTTGAGTTAAGTTATTTGAATTAATATGAATTATATTTGATGACGGTGGAAGAGATGCACAAAAGCTTTTTGTAAGCAGCTGATATACTTTTTACAATATATGTTTGTCTTGGAAATAAATAAATAAATAAATAAATAAATAAATAAATAAATAAATAAATAAATAAATAAAACATCTGTATTCGTCACGCCCTCCCCGGTCACCAAATCTAAGTGTGCTTCTAAAGGTGTTGCTTTTAAGAATATTTTTATTTCTTTTTCAAATGACACCAATACTTAAAAAAAGATGCAAATTTGCTAGAATGGCAGAAGGGCAGTAACAAATTTGTTTGGGGCAAGGAAGAAGCCGAGAATAAAACTAAAAATAATGCAGGATGTGCGTGAGAAGAGGAGGTTTGAAATGGCCAAATTTAAAACTATTATTATGAAGCAGTAGTTTTATCAGTAATCAGTGACTGGATTAACTTAATAGATGATCGAATACTTGATACCGAAGGGCATGGTTTGGTATATGGCTGGCATGCTTACTTGCTATATGACAAAAAGGGGGATAAGAATTTTAAAAGTCATATTTTAAGGAATGCTCTACTGCGGGTCTGGAAAAAATATCAATATAAACTTGTGGGAAGTTATTGTCCAGCCCTCTCCCAGAAAAATGAAATATCCTAGGAAATATTGAAAAGGCAGAATATTTCTCTGGATGTGAAAAGAAAGAAATATGTTTTAAAAGACAGAATAGTTGCCTGTAGCTTCCTGCCCATCCCCACTTTGTCAATGGGCCATTGAGAAGGCCAGGCTAGTCCACTTTACATAATAAAGACTTCTCCACTGCAGCTGCAGGGGAAAAGGATATTATTCAACTCTCCACATGGCATCTGAGAACTCATCTATACCTGGATTCAAAACAGCCTAGAGAGTAGCCCCTGCATGGCCCATGGGAGTCTGACAACCAATCAGAATACATTTCTTACACAGGAACAGGAAACAGAGAGGTGGGACTAGACAGGTTATAAAAAGCCTAGCAAGCCCCTCCTTCAGCCCTTCTCTTCTTCTCCACCAACATTGAAGCATGTGATCACCTTTTCTGTTCAGGGCTCAAGCCATGTGGTCCTGTCCAACAATAAACCATCTTTCCAAGCAGCCTCCGTGTCTCCAGTGCCTTTTTCCCCACTTGGAGCTGAACCCAGAAGGACATTTCTTTCAACAAACTAAATGATAAAATACCTATGTGGGCAATTTCTAGACATGCAATAGAGAACATAAATATAGTACAAAAACAGGATGCAAGAATAGAACTAGGAATAGAAAAGAAATTATTTATTGATAGACTCAAACATATGAAAAAGGGTTGCAGGGTTTGGGGATGGGACATGATAACAGTAATCCTGTATTTGAGAGGTTGCCACAAAGAGCCAATTTATTTTCCAAAGCACCAAAGGGCTGGACAAGAAACAACTAATCGAGGGGAGAAGCAACCTGGAATTGAGGAGAAACTTCTTAACAGTGAGGACAGCAGCAATGGACTACTGTAACGCTCTCTACATGGGGCTGCCCTTGAAGAGCACCCGGAGGCTTCAACTGGTCCAGAATGCGGCTGCGCGGGTTATCATGGGGGCACCTAGGTGCTCCCACGTTACACCCCTTTTAGGCGGCCTGCATTGGTTGCCGGTTGTCTTCCGGGTGCGATTCAAGGTACTAATTATGACCTTTAAAGCGCTCCATGGCTTAGGCCCAGGGTACCTGTGAGACCACCTACTGCCACCGGTAGCCTCCCACCGTCCAGTGCCATCCCACAGAGTTGGCCTCCTCAGGGTGCCGTCGGCCAGACAGTGTCGGCTAGCGAACCCCAGGGGGAGAGCCTTCTCTGTGGGAGCACCTTCCCTCTGGAATGAGCTGCCCCCGGAGCTCCGTATAATCCCCGACCTCCGGTCCTTCCGATGCGCCCTAAAAAGTTGGCTTTTCCAGCAAGCCAGCCTGGCCTGAACAAAACAAAATAACTTATTGATCACTGTTAATTTTAATTCGAATTTTTTTTAAAAAAAATGTATTGTCAATTTTAATTGGGTTTGGGATATTCCATTTAATTTTTTAAAAAACTTTTGTATTATGTGTTTCTTTTAATTGTTGTATGCCGCCCTGAGTCCTTGGGAGAAGGGCGGCATATAAATCTAATAAATCTCAATCTCAATAGCACTTAGACTTACATACCGCTTTACCGCTCTCTCTAAGTGGTTTACAGAGGCAGTATCTGCCCCCCCAACAATCTGGCTTCTCTTTTGGAAGGCTGAGTCCACCTTGAGCCTGGTGAGATTCGAACTGCCAAATTGCAGGCAGCTGGCAGTCAGCAGAAGTAGCCTGCAGTACTGCATTCCATTGTGCCACTGTGGCTCTAACCCAGGGGTAGTCAACCTATTTATACCTACCGCCCACTTTTGTATCTCTGTTAGTAGTAAAATTTTCTAACTGCCCACCAGTTCCACAGTAATGGTGATTTATAAAGTAGGGAAGTCAATTAAATTTTTTTAAAAAGGAAAGTGCTTCAGTATCTGACAAAACCCGTACCGCCCACCATGAAAGCTGGAACGCCCACAAGTGGGTGGTAGGGACCACTGCTCTAACCAGTGGAACAGCTTGCCTTCAGAGGTTGTGGGCGCTTTATCACTGGAGGGTTTTAAGAAGAGACTGGACAGTCACTTGTCTGGAATGGTACAGGATAGTGGTTCCACCACAAATGCACGCACAACAAAAGCGCGCCTGACTAAACCGCGGTGTCTAAAGCGCGGTGACAAAACTGTGCGACGAATGAGCGACTAATTAGCCCAAAAGCGCGCCGACAGAAGCACGCTGTAACGTAACCCTAAACCTAACTGTAAATCTTACCTTAAATGAAATCGCGCTTCTGTCGGCGTGCTGTTGTTGGCACGCTGTTGTCGGCACGCTTTTGAAATCGCGGTTTTAGCGCCGTGGTGTCGGCGCGCTTATGACGTTCGCGCTTTTGACGGGTCACGCAGGATAGTAATGGTGAAGCTTTTTTGGCTGCCATGCCAAAAGCGGGGGGCAGCACGGGGGGGTGTCGTACGCCGGTGTGCCACACCCATAACGCTATGCGCACAACGCCTCGCGTGCCTTGACAAATGGCTCCGTGTGCCACCTGTCTTGATAAGTTGATAGGTTTTGTAATCTAGTATCCACGTAGACTTTTCTGCCTGGTCAAAACATCATTAAAGTTCTTTCCATTTTCAGAGAATAGCTCTGTTGTCTATACAAACATTCATTGTGTGGTCAGTTGATTTCGTGTGTTTTGTAAACCCAGGAAATTGGGTCCAGTAATTGTCGTCATGTTAACACGATTAAATTAACTACTACAGTTACATTGGATTCTTATTCCACTGTTTGAATATAATAACTCAAAGCGGTGAACAGATTTAATATTCCTGCCTCCTCTTTTCCCCACAACAAATCAGCACTGGATGCAGATAGCTTCCAAATGCTTGGAGAAAGGTTAGGTATTTTCTCTCAAGTTGGAATAATAATTCAGAGATTGCTTGCTTGATACCCAGTTATGAATTTTAGAAAATAAGAGCCGAGGTGGCTCAGTGGTTAAATGCAGCAGTGCAGGCTACTTCAGCTGACTGCAGTTCTGCAGTTCGGCTGTTCAAATCTCACCGGCTCAAGGTTGACTCAGCCTTCCATCCTTCCGAGGTGGGTAAAATGAGGAGCTGGATTGTTGTTGGGGGCAATATGCTGACTCTGTAAACCGCTTAGAGAGGGCTGAAAGCCCTATGAAGCGGTATATAAGTCTAACTGCTATTTCTATTGCTAAGCTATTTTTAATAAAATAACAGCACAGTTGAAAAATACTGTGTGCTGCATTTTTTATTTATATTTTATTTATAAAGAGTGTGTGTTTGATGAGGCTTGTTTCCAGCTCTGTAACCTCTTCTTGTGTGGTTCTAAAAATATAAAAGTTAAATGATGAGCTTGTGTTTCTCCTGGAAACAGGGATACCTTTTCTTAAATTGTTTCGCAGATGAGGGGGAAATGCCAAGCGTTTTCTATCATCCTTTTTCTTTTTTTCCTGTGTAGCTGGGATGCAGCATATGAACAAGAACTGTGCAATTTTAAAGAAAGTGGTGATACTGGGGACATTTGGCAAGTATCTATAACCATGTAACATGCTTACAAACATGTTTGTAATTTATTTATTTTTTTAAAGTGCAGCTATTTTGCTCAAGAGTATTGGTGATGTGATACTCTGGGTTTTGTTTTTAAAATGCCAACTCTTTTCTTAGCTAAACCTGTTGCAAATTAAAACAATCATAATTTGTTTTTATGTGGGAAAAATGAGTTAGTGGCTACAATATGCGAGACCGCCTACTGCCGCATACCTCCCAACGGCTGATAAGATCGCACAGAGTGGGCCTTCTTCGTGTGCCGTCAGCCAGACAATGTCGGTTGGCGGCTCCCCGGAGGAGGGCCTTCTCTGTAACCGCTCCGACCCTATGGAATGAACTATTCCCAGAGATCCGGACCCTACCCACTCTCATGGCCTTTCGAAAGGCTATCAAAACCTGGCTATTCCGGCAGGCCTGAGGCTGTTGACCTCATGACTGAGGTCCAGCCCCGACAAGATTGAGTGCATGATGTGGTTTTTAATCTGTCTCCTCTGTTTTTTAATTCTTTATTATTATTATTTTTTAAATTTACTTCTTCTGTAAGCCGCCCGGAGTCCTCCGGGATTGGGCGGCCTATAAATCTATTAAATACAATACAATACAATACAATACAATACAATACAATACAATACAATACAATACAATACAATACAATACAATATACTTGGTAAAGATCAAGCATTCATATCCTTGATCTTTTTCAAAAACTGAATAAGAGGTACAGGCAAAGATGCATTGCGGCCTTGAATGTATATATATATGTCTGTGTATGTGTAAAATTGACAAGCTCTCATCTTCTGCAATCTTAAACAAACAGATTTATCTAAACAAACCTGTAACGTGATCTCTGGAGGCAATATCGTAATGATGGCATGATGTAGTTACATTGCATGTGATTGACAAAATGTGTTTGTCTTCCTTAATGGAGTAGTTTATCTGAATCTCTCTTTCTAATTAGGTTTGGTGAAGAAAGCATGACTCGTATAATTAGATGGCTAGAAAAACAGAAGATACCTCTGGACGCTTCTGTCCTTGACATTGGGACAGGAAATGGGATCTTGCTGGTTGAATTGGTTGGTATTTGTAATATTAGTGCTTTCTGATGCAAAATTGCTTACAGCAGAAATTGAGCAAGTAAGAAACTTTCATGAAATGCTCAGATTAAATTAAATGTAGAATATGCTGATTATACACCAATGATTTATGTTCATAGTAGGATTTTTTTTTAAAAAAAAACTTTCATATTAAGCAGGGAAACACATTCAGTTTCATTAAAAGTTCAGTTGTATAAAAATGTTGACTTAAATATTTAGGGTTACAATTGGAAGAATCAAAATCCAATATAGATTAAGGAATTTGTGAAAATTACTGGAAAGCTACTACTGAATGAATAGCGCTAATTCATTTCTTGACATGCATTATCCACTGCAGGGCATCTGGTTTTATTTTCTCAGTTTAATAGTTACAGAATTTGCAGTGTATTGTTTTTGCTAAGATATGTTTATATTGGAGACATAAACATATCCTATCTTAAATTTTAAAAGGATCAATATGTGTTGTGCCAATGCCTTTTAATCATAAAGTAACCATAAATGAGTTCATGAATAAATAGGATATAAGAACATTCTTATGTCTCTTAAAATCCAATGTGATTTATTTTTATATTTAGTATCCAAGTACTTATTTAGCAGTTAGCAATAGCAGTTAGACTTATATACCGCGTCATAGGGCTTTCAGCCCTCTCTAAGCAGTTTACAGAGTCAGCATATCGCCCCCACAGTCTGGGTCCTCATTTTACCCACCTCGGAAGGATGGAAGGCTGAATCAACCTTGAGCCGGTGAGATTTGAACCGCTGAACTACCGAACTAGCAGTCAGCTGAAGTAGCCTGCAGTACTGCACTCTAACCACTGCGCCACCTCGGCTCATTTTCTCAGTTTAATAGTTACAGAATTTGCAGTGTATTATTTTTGCTAAGATATGCTTATATTGGAGACATAAACATATCCTATCTTAAATTTTAAAAGGATCAATATGTGTTGTGCCAATGCCTTTTATTCATAAAGTAACCATAAATGAGTTCATGAATAAATAGGATATAAGAACATTCTTATGTCTCTTAAAATCCAATGTGATTTATTTTTATATTTAGTATCCAAGTATTTAGCAGTTAGACTTATATACCGCTTCATAGGGCTTTCAGCCCTCTCTAAGCGCTTTACAGAGTCAGCATATCGCCCCCACAGTCTGGGTCCTCATTTCACCCACCTCGGAAGGATGGAAGGCTGAGTCAACCTTGAGCCGGTGAGATTTGAACCGCTGAACTGCAGATAAGTCAGCTGAAGTGGCCTTGCAGTACTGCACCCTAACCACTGTGCCACCTCGGCTCTGAATAATGTGATTGTCTGGATTTGTCTTCTCATTTGTTAGGCCTGTCCAAAAAAGAAAAGTATCAGAAATATGAAAATTTGATTCACTCGCGCTACTTTCACTGTAGTAGTGTAGCTTCTGCATGGCATTAGCATCTGGGTTTAGTGCAATATACTGTAGCCAATTAGAATCTTTCTATTGATGAAATACTTTTATAATTTCAGTTCCTAATAGTCAATAAATAATCAGCACTGCAGGTTGTGGGTTTTTTTTTTGCAAAATAAGTTCTGTAGTTTTTCCCCCTATAAATTGCTTAATTATATTTTAGTGCTCCATAGGTTAACTCTGATGAATATGTCATGAAAGCCAACTAGGAAGCAAAGGAAAAATGTCAAGTGCTGAATAAATTTCTCTTCTCTTTAGAGTAAATCTGGTTATACCAATCTTACAGGAGTTGATTACTCTACTTCTGCAATACAACTTTCAAAAAATATAATGCAAAAAGAAGGACTGCCTTATATTAAACTGCTGGTAAGTTTTGTGATGAACAAGTGAAGATGATTAAAAAGATCAGGAAGAGGAGGGGATTTGGGGATATATAAGTGTACAAAACAAATGATTGAAGACTGGCCTGACTGAACTTTATTAAAAATTCTCTTGATATTCATAAATTTCCTCTGTTGCACTCCAGTGCAAACACTTAAATCAATATGAACCAAGTTAAAATGTCTTCCTTCCTTCCTACTGACTATAAGGAGGTCTTTAATATGGGTGTACCGAGATACACCCATGTTATACCTGTCCTCCACGAGCTGCACTGGCTACCAATTGGTCTCCGGACGCAATTCAAGGTGTTGGTCATTACCTTTAAAGTCCTACATGGCTTAGGACCAGCGTACCTACGAGACCGCCTACTGCCACATACCTCCCAACGTCCGATAAGATCCCACAGGATGGGCCTCCTTCGGATGCCATCGGCCAGTCAGTATCAGCTGGCGGGCCCCCGGAGGAGAGCCTTCTCTGTGGCTGCTCCGACCCTTTGGAATCAGCTACCCCCAGAGGTCCAGACCTTGCCCACTCTCATGGCCTTCAGGAAGGCTGTTAAAACCTGGCTCTTCTGGCAGGCCTGGGGCTGTTGACCTCATTGTTAAGGTCCAGCCCCAACTAGAACGAATGTGTGTTGTAAATTTTTAATTATATTTATTTTTTAGTTTCTTTTTTTTCCTTTTTCTTCGCTTTGTAAGCCGCCCAGAGTCCTGCGGGATTGGGCGGCCTATAAATTTAATAAATAATAATTTAATAAATAATAATCATATTCATCAAAGAATTAGGTTGTCCTCAGCTTACAACAGTTCCCTTAGTGAAAGTACAAAGATACAATGTCACTAAAAAAAGTGACCTATGACCATTTTCACAGTTACAACCTTTGTAACATCCCCAGGATCATGGGACTAAAATTCAGACGCTTGGCAACTGATTCATACTTACGACCGTTGCAGCATCCTGATGTCATGGGATCACCTTTAGCCGATCTTCTGACAAGCAAAGTCAACGCAGAATTCAGATTCACTTAACAGCCAGGTTACTTATTTATCAACTGCCGGGATTCACTTAACAACTGTGGCAAGAAATGTTGTAAAATGGTACAAAATTCTCTTAATGTCTCACAAACTTTCTGTATAACAACACAAAGTTTGAGTAAATATTTTTTTGTCCCACTATATATTGGATTGAAAGGAGTAAAAATCAAGCATACATAAATAGATGACTGATGTGCAGTTAAACTATTATTCTGGGCCTGGAGGCAATGCAGTTCTGTTTAGTTATAAAAGTAACAACTGCATTAACATTTTCTCAAATTTTATATCTACCTTCTACAGATTGAAGACATTTTAAATCCCTCAGATGAATTATCAAGTTTTCAGATCTGCATCGATAAAGGAACTTTTGATGCTATTAGTCTGAGCCCAGAGAATGCAGATGTGAAAAAGAAACAGTATGTTAAATCCCTGCAGAGGCTATTGAGATCAAATGGTTTTTTCCTCATTACATCTTGTAACTGGACTAAAGAAGAACTGTGCAAACAATTTGAAGAAGGTATGCATGCTAAGATTCAGACTGTATATGCCGAACCTAAAATGTGACTTTGCTTTGTATGTCTTCCTAGAAAAATACTATAACTCTTTATTTGAACAATGCGCTAATTGAATTTTGGATAGTATTTATTTATTAAACTATTACGCTGCCTAGCTTGCCGAGGCAACTCCAGGTGGCTAATAGTAATAATTGAACTATGATTTAAAACCTTAAAACAATAAATTAAAAACTATACGTTTGAAATTCAGTTCAAATTCGCTTAAGCAAGATGGGAGGAAGGGAGTAAAGTGTGAATTGCGGAAGAGGTATGTTGAGACTCAGCAGAAGTATGCTGTGAGTTGAGTCGGGATGCAGGAATATTGCTCCAGCTGTTGCTCGTTATTGTCGTCTTCTGGAGATAAATGGTGCCACGCCCTGGTTGCAGAAGTCAACGTTCATTCGTGGTTCGTCATTCATCGGTCGTGGTTTGTTTGTGAGAGGCACTTGGATAAGTGATTGGCTTTCTGTAACCCTGATTCAAAGAGACACTTTGATAAGTGATTTGCTTTCTTTCTGTAAACCTGGTTTTGCTGTAAGAGCTCTTTGTTTTTGCATTCTGCGGGGTAAATTTTTTGCCAGAGACTTTATTTATGTTTATTTTGGGCTCGCAGCCAGCGTGAGCCAGGACTGATAAAGTTATTTCCTTTTAAGTCTGTCTGACTGTCGTCTGTGAACGAGCGAAGAAGGGGGGTCAGAACAAGGTAGGATCTATCTAATTGAGAGGTCTTCAAACCTGGCAACTTTAAGACTTGTGGACTTCAACTCCCAGAATTCCAGCTGGCTGGAGAATTCTGGGAGTTGAAGTCCACAAGTCTTAAGGTTGCCAAGTTTTAAGACTTCTGATCTAATCCATTAACGCCTTCCAAAATGGCGGAACCAACTCTTCAACCCTTTCAGAAGGGTGGGTAAGCAGTGGATCTCATTTATGTGGGGGCAGAAGAGGCTCTTCAGAAAGACTCCTCTGCACTGAAATTCCTTATGAAATGAAATGAAATTCTGATGGTGACTGCTTCTTCTCCTAGTGCATATGGAGCAGATTCATCCCATTGAGATGAGCCAGTTCCTCGGATGCTATTATTAGATCCAATCTATATTAAAGCATTAGTAAGCATTTTTATGCTCATCTTCATTTGAATTTGTAAGATTAAGGGCTATTACATCCTTATTCTGAAAAGGTTGATGATCTGAAGTTCAATCTAAGTTATAAACAGCTTAATTAGTTTCCAAGTTCCTCAATTTCAGTTGAAATATGTGGCAACAGACATTTTGCCTTCAAAATAAATAGGGTATTGAAAAATGAAGTATATACCAAAATTAAAAGCTGCTTTTTAAGTGAACAGCAGCTTGACTCTGGCAGGGAAAACATCTATTATTTGCAGTAGGGTGACCAGTCAAATGCGCGCATGACAAAAGCGCTGTGACAAAACTGGCGTGAAAACCGTGACGTCATCAACATGCCGAGAACAGCGCGCCGAACAGCGCGCTGACAAACGCGATTTAAGTTAAGGTTAGGGTCAGGGTTAGGTTTAGAGTGCGCTTCTGTCGGCGCGCTGTTGTCAGCGCGCTTCAGCGCTCATTCGTCGGCGTGGTTTAGAACTCGCGGTTTTGTCACCGCGGTTTCATCGGGCGCCCTTTTGTCGGTGAACCATATAAAGCATGTGTAGTTCTGTTCTAAATCAAAATGTTGAAGCCTTGGTCATTAACCTTTTGTGAGACAGAGTGAGGCTAGTTGGAAGACTTACTAACAAAAAACATTTAAGGTTTTTTTAACATATCCAATTGATAGTTTAATAATAATCTATCCCACACGTTTCTATTTGAATACTTGAAAATAAGGTGTTAATGCCTATTCCTATTAAAAATATGACACTACCTCATATTCTCTCTGGCTTCTTCTCATTTCATTTTCTCATTATATAAATTTTTTTTAATCACTTGATAAAGTGATAAAAACAGCATGCAAAAAGATTATTAAAACCAAGACTAAACTTCTAGATGTTACAGGAAATACAGTTTAGATTTTCTAATAACTGGTTTCTGGCTCCAAGAAAAATAATTTCGTATGTGTACTTCCTGAAACTGAATTTTCTATTATTGATAACCTTTTATTTATGTGCAGCTTATATTGATCAACACTATAAAATTATCACTCTTCTAAATTTTGCAATAATTGCTGCATTGTGCGCATTCTGTTTGAATTAATATCAGAATTTAAAGGATTAACAAGGCTTTCTTTTAATAGAAATATTTTCCTTATATTTAATAGGGTTTCTGCTTTTGGAGGAACTGCCAACACCAACCTTCTGTTTTAGAGGAAGAACTGGAAATAGTGTAACTGCCTTGGTTTTACAAAAAACGTAAACTTTTTGATAAATTCTGGGACGAAAATCTCCTTTTGTGAAGTTGGGATTAGAACCCAAAGCGGGATTAAAAAGCGAAACGCAAATTGTAGAAACTTGACAGATGTCTATATGTTTGATTTTTAAATTTTTATTACAGATGTTTTCATATAATTTTTCAAGATTAAAATAGCATGTTAATTAAATAGCACACACACACACACACTGTGAAGAAATTCATTAATCATTGTGTTTGATGATGCAATTTCTTATCACAGTTTATTTAGAAATGTGATAGATTGCTTGAGATAACTTATTTGATAATATTTTTTTTAAAAAAAAATGAATTGAACCTGTGGATTTACCTTGTTACTAAAGAATGCAAAAATGATTCTATTCCCTGAGGGATAAAATAAGTGTCTATAAAACATTTAAACATTAAAACATTCCTTCCATAGTAATATATGGAGCCGAGGTGACACAGTGGTTAAATGCAGCACTGCAGGCTACTTCAGCTGACTGCAGTTCTGCAGTTCGGCTGTTCAAATCTCACCGGCTCAGGGTTGACTCAGCCTTCCATCCTTCCGAGGTGGTATAAAATGAGGACCCAGATTGTTGTTGGGGGCAATATGCTGACTCTGTAAACCGCTTAGAGAGGGCTGAAAGCCCTATGAAGCAGTATATAAGTCTAACTGCTATTGCTATATAAGAAATAAAGGACGAATAAGAAGGACAAACTGAGAAAAAAACTCTATACAATTGATTGTATATTAAGCATATCTAAATACCATTTCTGTACTCAAGGCAAATTCCTTGTGTGTCTAATCACACTTGGCCAAATAAAGTATTCAATTCAATATCATTCTAAAAGACAAAGAAGCCAAACATTAATTGATCCTAGTTAGGAAAACACTGGTGTTTCTTTCTGGGGCAGCCAGCTGGAAGGGTTGCATGATACAAGTCATTAAGTGATTCACAGTTTCACTAGATGGATGACTGATTATCATCACATAGTATTACATTTAATACTAGTTGTCAATTCAGAGAAATCAGAAATTGAAGTTTAGACATGTTTGTGCCATATCTGTAAATTAAAATTATAGACATTTCAGTTCTACCATACATGTTAAATTGTTTTCTTTTCAACACTTTTGTGTCTTCATTGGTTTGCATACCTTAGCTTCTAGCATTAGAAGTATGAATGAGTGATGCTTCAAAGCAGCATTTCCAGCAGCATTTGAATTGTTTGATATCTGTTACAGTGGTGGGTTTCAAAAATTGTTCGAACCTACTCTGTGGGTGTGGCCTCCTTTGTGGGAGTGGCTTGCCACCCATGTGACCGGATGGGAGTGGCTTGCCGCCCATGTGACCAGATATGAAGATGCCGACGACACTTAAATTACCTCACACCTTAAATTACCTCACACACAGCACGGGATGCATAAGAATATGATGTAAACTTGTTTTTTAAAAGGCATCTTTGGTTTGCGTTAAAACAACTTCAACACACGCAACGTTCTGATTGCACCACAAACGCAGTAGTCATCCTTACCTTTCACAGAGGCCCTGAGTTTTATAAATATGAGCATGATAGTGTAGAATAATCATATCCAAGGACCAGTGGTGGGTTTCAAAAAATGTTGGAACCTCTTCTGTAGGTGTGGCCTGCTTTCTGGGTCCACTGGTGGAACCTCTTCTAATCGGTTCGGTAGATTTGACGAACCGGTTCTACCGAATAGGTGCGAACTGGTAGGAACCCACCTCTGATCTGTTAGCAAGGACATAATTGTGGAATGAAGGACCAGTACTGAAAAAATGCTTCTTTGGAAATTTATGAGATAACCAATTTTAATTGTAGAAAACCAACAAAGAATACGTTATCAAAGTCTGATATTCCTGGAACTATTTTATTAATTTCTCACAAGCATTTTATGTTTTTGAGATGATACAAATAGTATGAGGGGATAAACCCTGTTTCCTCTCCCCTGGTCTAAGCAAACATTGTAGACAGTAAGGGAAAAAGAAGCTGAAGCATTTTTTTAAGTTCAAAACATCCAAATAACATTTGAAAGCAGCTCAAAAAGACATTTCCCTAAATGAAACTATAAAAAAGAAAGAGCAGGTACAGCACATTTACATTTGCCAATCTCTGCAAAAGTTTCAGCCATTCTATGGAACGGATTTCATGTCAGTGAGGCTGACAATCACATATTTTTAAATTGTTTTCAATAAGGTACATGAATTATGCAGGATAGTTTCATATTAGAACAGAACACAAGTGTATTTTATCTACTTAATGTTATTGTTCAGTTGCTAATTCGTGTCTCTGCGACTCCACCAACCATTTCTCCACTGTCCTCCACTGTCTCCCAGAGTTTGCCCAAATTCATGTTTATTGCATTGATGGCAGTATCTAACTGCGTGACCCAACAAATGCGCGCCCGACAGCGTGCCGACAAAACCGCGGAATGCAGCCGCGCGAGCGATATCGGGTGTACCTAGATACACCCATGTTACACCTATCCTCCACGAGCTGCACTGGCTTCCCATCGGTCTCCGAACGCGCTTCAAGGTGCTGGTTATTACCTTTAAAGCCCTACATGGCTTGGGACCTGGATATCTGCGGGACCGCCTCCTGCCACATACCTCCCAATGACCTATAAGATCTCACAGGCTGGGCCTCCTCCGGGTGCTGTCGACCGGGCAATGCCGGTTGACGACCACTCGGGGGAGGGCTTTCTCTGTAGCTGCTCCGGCCCTGTGGAACGATCTGCCCGTGGAGATCCAGACCCTTCCCACTCTCTCGGCCTTCCGAAAAGCCACTAAAACCTGGCTGTTCCGGCAGGCCTGGGGCTGTTGACCCCAAAATGAGGTCCAGCCCCATCTAGAACTGAGTGTATGGTATGTTGTTTTTAAATCTATCTTTTCTTTTCCCTATATTTTATTTTTGGACTTTATTTTTGTATTTGTATGCCGCCCGGAGTCCTACGGGATTGGGCGGCATATAAATTTTATTAAATTCAAAATTCAAATTCAAATGAAATGAACAATTTGACAGTAAGATCTATATTCCTTTTTATTTTCTGGATTATGAGATGGCTTTTCTCACGTTAGTGTTATGGAAATAATAGGCTTGCTGTGTTAAAGGTCACAAGTGGGCACTTGTGCACTGAGACATTCTCAATAATTTTTCATGCACATTTTATGAATGCAAATGTCCCAAATGCAAATATCCCTGTACTGTATGTTATGAACAGTAAGTTACCAGTTCCAATTTAAGGCGATTGAATTGCTTTAGCTATAGTTTTAACTGCACTGAGATTGATAAATAACAGATAAATTTGACATATAAAATTCTTCCCACAAACTCTAAAATCTCTTTCTCCTGCTTGAGTAGGGGGCTGGACTAGAAGACTTCCAAGGTCCCTTCCAGCTCTATTCTATTCTATGTTCTATTCTGTTTAACCCTGATTCCTAGTATTTCTGGTGTTTTAGATCTGTGTTATTGACAAACCATTAACATTGGAATGAATTTGATCATTTAACAATTTAAATAAAAAGAGCCGAGGTGGCGCAGTGGTTAGAGTGCAGAACTGCAGGCCACTTCAGCTGACTGTTATCTACAGTTCAGCGGTTCTAATCTCACCGGCTCAAGGTTGACTCAGCCTTCCATCCTTCCGAGGTGGGTGAAATGAGGACCCAGACTGTGGGGCGATATGCTGACTCTGTAAACCGCTTAGAGAGGACTGAAAGCCCTATGAAGTGGTATATAAGTCTAACTGCTATTGCTATTGCTATAGAAAAAGACCAAATAAATGTGGAGCGGGGGGGGGGGACATTGGGGAAGAGTACAATGATTGAATGTATAGCAATAAGATAGACTAGGAAAAAGTTGCAGTGAAAAATGACAGTGTTGCAGTCACATGACCACTGATCCCCGCCTACCCAGCTGGTCATCAGGACAGAGAACCGGTTTAAATTAGGAGCCGAGGTGGCACAGTGGTTAGGGTGCAGTACTGTAGGCCACTTAAGTTGACTGTTATCTGCAGTTCAGCGGTTCTAATCTCACCGGCTCAAGGTTGACTCAGCCTTCCATCCTTCCGAGGTGGGTGAAATGAAGACCCAGACTGTGGGGCGATATGCTGACTCTGTAAACCGCTTAGAGAGGGCTGAAAAGCCCTATGAAGCGGTATATAAGTCTAACTGCTATTGCTATTAACTGATTTATGTCTTAAACCAGAATTGTCTAGTAGTTTACACAACGTGAAGCCAAAACCACATTGTGACTTAAGTTATGAGTTTCTAACCATTATCAATAATCCATTCTATGTTCCCTTTAATTGTAGATTGTTGTGAATATAATATATGTGAACATACTTGTTTTAGACATAGATTATATATATATCAGCTTCTTTTTAACTGATTTTTAGACAGCCCTACAGATCATTATACATATTTTGAGATGTGACAAGTGAGGCTGTCAGAGAAAGAACTAGACTCATTAGACACAGGAATGCATGTTCTACAAAAAAAAGATAAAAACATATATAGAAATCTAAATGGAAGCATTTGGAAAAACAAAGGAAATCAAATGTATGCCTGTTTTCATTTGGATTTACACAGCAGTATTCAAAAATATTTCTCATTCTAGGTTTAATCATAGTCATAGAGGGCCTTGCATTATGGAAACCCGAGTGGATAAACTCAACAGATAACAGCTGGCCAATTCCTTCAGGTATATCATGGAAACGATAAATGCCTCCATAAGAGAAGGGTGTCGTAACTGTAAGGAGGAATTATGACAGGTCTTTAAAAGTTAACCTTGCCTTGACATAGATAATTGTACTAGCTGTGGGCTTACAGGAAATACTCTTTTCTTGGGCAAGGTGTTTTGCCAGATATAGCTGCGAGTAAAATTCAGCCATTCCAGAGATCAGTTTCAAGCCTGCTTTTGATTTAGCATTAATCATGGTCATTGTGATAATCTCCAATGCTAGAGGATAGATTTGAGGAGAATCGTGTTAGCGATTGAATGTTCTAAATCTATGCGCCTTGGCCCGCATGTCTGGAATGCAATGTACTTCAGAAAAGCAAAGAATAATAATTGCCATGCACTGCAGAGTTATCTGTGAGTGACAATATACATGGCCTTCATGTCATACTGGCTATTAGCTGAGATTAATTCACCAGAGGCAACATTTTTTTTGGACAGATTGCCTAGTTCTAATTATCCATCCTGTAATCTCTAGGCTACAGCTGGAACATTTTAAACATGAAGTTATCTTTTAAGAAATTGCAATTTGAAATATAGATATTGGCCTGCTGTGACTAACGTGCTGGGATACCACTTCTTGACAGTGTTTAAGATTAAGCAATTGAAATGGCTTCCAGTTAATTCCTTGCCTATAATTCAATATACTGGTGCTTCTTTTAAAAGTTGTTTGCAATTTAGAATATTTGAAGGATCATCTATAGGTATATTAGCAGAGAGATATACTTACTTTTCTATACATTAAGATCAGGGGTGGGTTTCTCGCCCCGTTCCAACTGGTTCGGTTGGAACGGGGCCGGTAGTGTCCTCGTGCACGCGCACAGCGCACGCATGCGTACTAGTGTCTGTGCGATGCTCCAGCTGCTCCTGGAGGATCGCGCAGGCGCTGTATGCGTCCTGCGCATGCGTGGAAGCGCAGAACTCGTCAAAACCGGGTAAGGAACGCGGACGGGCGGGTGGCCCCTTCGCCGTTCCCAGAAGTTACTTACTTCCGGGTTCGCCGACCAACCAGTTCGCGGGGACCACCGCGAACCGGTTGAAACCCACCCCTGATTAAGATCATATTTTTATCCCTGCCGTCCAAGGTAAAGCAGATAGTATTAATGGTGACATTCTGAGTACAGAATGCTATTCCCAGACAATATATTCAAGTCTTATATTATCAGATGAAAATAATTCCAATTTTCCAGGTCTTTTTCATTTTTTTTCCTCTAAAATTGGTTTTGTGCCTTCGTTTGTATTTCTGTTTGAGATATAGTTTCAATATGGTGACTGTTTTGGATTTATGGTTAGGTTTTGTTTTAATATATACTTTTCAAGAAGAGAGATTCTTTGAAGAGAGTGGTATACATAACAAATAAATGAATGACATTCTCGTTGTGAAAAGTTGACTTTTTGGAGTTATTCGAGTACCTTAAATAAATCATTTAAAATATAACTTGACAAAAGCAACTATGCAATTCATCAAAATTAACAGTTTATTATCCTGTAATGCTATGCACTTCCAAACACATGGATTATGAAAAATGCTAATTATAGATGTCGCCTTTATTACTTTAAACCTGAAATGTAAGATTTTTACAACCATTAAAGTATGTATCTATCCTCTCTTTGGACTAAATCTTGCTTCCTTATATAAAATGGATCACAAGACCAAAAAAAGTGGGTTCTGTCTTTTCCCCCCAATCTCTATTTTACTAGGACTCTACTGAATTTTTACATATTACCAATATTTTTAAATAATTTTAAATTACAGACTGCTAGATAAAAATGGATTAGAGGATTAAGTATATTTGAAATTTGTAAAGCAGCTTCAGCTTTCATTACCAATACAGCTATTATATCTTAGGTTAACTTTAACTAAGGAACAATTGTTTTAGCAACTATTAAAAGTGCATAAAAAACCTCAGGCCAACTAAGTTTTGAATTTCCTCCAAATCAGTAACCATATGGATTTTATTTCTCAGACTGTTCAGTCTGGACAACAAATTGAGGTATGCTTTATGTGCAAGGACTCCAAAGCTATAATTTCAAGTGCTTTAAACACTGAAGTTACTACATATGTTCTTTACTATATTAAATCAAACATAATAGATGTAGAAGGGATAATTTTGCTATGCAGGATGCCTTTTCTTATGAATTCACACAACAGGACAAGAGCTGATGACATACAGACTGCAAATAAATAAGTGGAGAGTTAACAATAGTAGTTCTACTTATTAAAAATGCTCACTGTATCATTAGCTTCAATTTATCTAATGCTTCTGCTTTTGTTAAAACATATAGTTTGATTACAAAAACTATACTGATCCAAAAATAAATCCCTTTAATTTAATGGTGTTATAGAACCCTCATAGAAAAGAAATAATTAAACATGTGCTAGCACTGTGTAGTCATCTTTAGATTCACAAAGGAAGAAACATTTATTGTAGTAATAAAAGGAGCATAAGCATCTGGGACCTTCTTTTTTGCAAGCTAACAGTTTATTAAGGCATCAGTATATGCCAGTAGGAGTCACTCTAAGCTTAACAGAAAAATTAAGAAATTAAAATATGGCATATTTGCATCCAATGCATTAATTAATTTTAATAAAAGAGTTTTCCTGCTTAAAGAGCACCAGCACTCATGTTTCTTAAAACATAGCTGCTTTCTAGATAACTCTACCCCACAATAGAATTATTTTAAGCTAATTCGTTTATTAAAAGTTCTCTTTAAGTTCTGAAATTGCAAAACATTTAGTCATAGGGATATTACACAGATTTGTTGGACTAAACTGAAATTTGAATGTAAGCCACAAGACATACCACACACATCTCGCCAAAATGATTTAAACGTAGTACAGATAGACTCGGTTTACCACAGCAGTCTGGAGTGACACGCATTTTACATTATATACATTTTTCATTTGCCTTAGAATTCTGCTGAATATCTTCTAGGACATAAATTCATATCTTTTTTATCTCTCCAGGAAAGAGATACAAATATTTGGCCAACTTTGAGGCAGCAGTGTGGTGGTTTAAAGCCAAGGTAGCGGATTAAATAAATCCTGGTTCAATTCTCAGTAATGGAAATTTACTAGATGCCTCAACACTACTTTCTAAGCTCAAGACTTGCTACTGGAAGTTGCATCCCGATGAAATGCACTTTGAGTTCCTGAAGGAAAGATGGGATGTATATGATCAGATTTACGTCTGATAATGCATTGACTTTTGACTCGATCAAAATTTATTTGCAATCCAAGAGTGGGTGTGCAGATTTAGTATAGAGAACTAAACCTTAAAATACGTATATTTTTCAATGCGTGCAATTACTGTACAGATAGTCCTAGACTTACAACCACAACTGAGCCCAGAATTCATATCGCTAAGTAAGAAATTTGTTAAGCAAGTTTTGCCCCATTTTACCTTGCCACATTTGTTAAATGAAATACCCACAGTTGTTAAATTACTAACACGGTTGTTAAGTGAATCTTGTCTACCTCATTAACCTTGTCAGGTCACAAAATGGAATCACATGACCTCGGGACACTGCAAGCGTCATAGATATGAACCAGTTGTCAAGCATCTAAATGTAAATCAAGTTCAACAATCACAAGCGTGGTCATATGTCACTTTTTTCGCCAGTACCGCTGTAACTTCAAACAGTCACTAAATGAACTGATGTAAGTCGAGGACTACCTGTATTTTCAAATCGGGATTCCAGAGCAATCCCAGAGGTACCATCTCCTTCGCCAAGCTACCACGCAGCCTTCTTTCAAGTAAGGCTAAACAGGCGGGTCTGCACACATTGGGTATCCGTAGAGATTCTCAGTCATCGAGGTCCTGGTTGTCCCAAAGGTGATTTTTCAGGAGGCAAATGGACTTTCTTGTTTTTTCTTTGAATATATTTTGCTTCTCGTCCAAGAGGCTTCTTCAGCTCTAACAGGATAGTGGGGAATGAAAGGATTTATCTTCCTTGCAGATAGCTGGTCATTCACATCCTTTTAGAGACTCCTTGAAGCACTTGGAGCAGAGGTGGGTTCCTACCAGTTCGCACCTATTCGGTAAAACCGGTTCGTCAAATCTACCGGACCGGTTAGAAGAGGTTCCACCAGTGGACCCGGAAAGCAGGCCACACCTACAGAAGAGGTTCCAAAATTTTTTTGAAACCTACCACTGCTAAAGGGTTAGGGGTGCAAGGATCTTGTAACTTGACAGTTTTAAGACTTGCATGCTTCAATGCCAGAGTTCCTGAGCCAACATGACTGGAGGAGGAATTCTGGGAGTTGAAGTCCACAAGTCTTAAAGCTATCAGGTTTGAAGACCTCTAGTTTTTTCCCCCTAAAGGATTAGGGATGCAAGGATCTTGTAACTTGACAGCTTTAAGACTTGCATGCTTCAATGCCAGAGTTCCTGAGCCAACATGACTGGAGGAGGAATTCTGGGAGTTGAAGTCCATAAGTCTTAAAGCTTTCAAGTTTGAAGACTCCTAGTTTTTTTTTCTCTAAAGGGTTAGGGGTGCAAGGACCTTGTAACTTGACAGCTTTAAGACTTATGTGCTTCAATGCCAGAGTTTCTCAATAGCTACTTGGACCAACCTAAGTACTAATTCATAATTTCACATACGGTCACATGGGCGGCACGCCACTCCCATCCGGTCACATGGGTGGCAAGCCACTCCCACAAAGGAGGCCACACCCACAGAGTAGGCTCCAACAATTTTTGAAACCCACCACTGACTTGGAGCCGAGGTGGCGCAGTGGTTAGAGTGCAGTACTGCAGGCCACTTCAGCTGACTGTTATCTGCAGTTCGGCGGTTCAAATCTCACTGGCTCAAGGTTGACTCAGCCTTCCATCCTTCCGAGGTGGGTAAAATGAGGACCCGGATTGTTGTTGGGGGCGATATGCTGACTCTGTAAACCGCTTA